>NC_081406.1:92385500-92688000 GCF_030272615.1 Cryptomeria japonica | reverse complement strand
CTCAGAGACCCACCACAACATTGAATTCCCAAAACAATTTGATTAACTCTCTCCATAAAAGCAGTAATCCTTTCATCTTCTTCCATCTTCAGGTTCTCATACCTTACCCGGTAACCATCAATTTTAGAAATTTTAATAGTAGGATCACCTTCATTATGAGTCTCCGATTTGTCCCATATAGCCTTTGTAGTTGATTTGTCAGCCAATCCCATTATTTTTTTATCAAAAAGTGCACACAAAAGGGCTTCTGTAGCTCTATAATCATTCTCAAGCTCTTTATCTAGACCTGTCGAAGGAGGATTTCCAGATGTCGAATTAAATGATGTAACACCATTCTCAGTGATCTCCCAAATCTCCTTTCCAAGACATCATAGATGAGTCTCCATCTGAATCTTCCATACCCTATAACTTGTTCCATCAAGCCTAGGAATTTCTCTCCAGAAAATAGCAACAGATGAACTAGATGAACTTGAACTGCTAGATGCCATAGGATCTTCCTCAAGCACTTAAGCTTCTGCAGAGAGGACCAAGCTCTGATACCAATTGTTAGACAACTCAAATAACTAGAGGACAACTGAGAGGGGGGGTGTGAATCAGTTGTCATCGGATTATAGAACATTAAGCATTTAAATCCTTATTACCAAAACACATAAACTCAATATTGGAATGCATAAACCAAATACTGGAATAACTGATATAGTAATTAAACATAGACATAAATCACAAAACAATTACCATCCATCCAAAACACATGACACCAAGATTTGTATGTGGAAAACCTGGTAAAGGGAAAAACCATGGTGGGAAGCCTACCCACAGTTAGATAATACTTTTGTAGTAAGTATGTGATTACAATATGAGGGGCCTGCACACACAGGAAGTCCAACAATCTAGAGCGCACTCTCATCACAAAAGGGAGCCTCACTAACTACAAAAACATCAAACTACAATCCAAAAAGAAGAGTGAACTGCAAGTATAGCATCTCCTATGCCTGAGTACAGTTTCGGTTAAGATCAATACCAAAGGCCTTAAACCTCTCTTGCAAACACAATTCGATCACCTATGTTCGACCAAACCTTCTGCATATGATTACAACATTATTCGCACACAGATAAACCTATAACATTCATACCATGATCTACAAAGAGATCTTACATCATATTTATACCAACCTGGGACCTAAACAATTAAGTCGGCCACCAAAAAGATAATACAATAAGTTCACAACATAAACCCATAATCCAATGATCAACCAAGCTGGCTTAGGATGAAAACAATGTAAACCAATCATTAAATCCCGCCGATAACGCATCAGGAACATCCTCCAACACGTTACAAAAACCGGTCCATAACCTATATAACATCGGACCCAAAATAGGTCGCCATAAACCAAATCCAACACCACCGATGAACTGGGGCATGGACATGATAACCAACAACATCCTGAAAGCCATCTAGAAGCTGCACCAAGACCACTTATCATGTGCATCAAAAGATCTTCACCAAAGCTCTACTAGTAAAACCCTTACCAGTGACCAAAAGGCTTATTAGAACAAATGATAGATGTTGAGTGGTTAAATCCTGAACTAACTGATCATGATACACATCTGAATAGCATGAATGATAGATCCAAACTAATTCCATGAACCAAGGCATATCGGATCCTACCGGATCAATAACATAAAACACCACTCGACCAGAACCAACCGGAAACCAGTAAACAACCAAAACAACCAGTGTTTCCATCAATGACAAAACATCAATGCAACACATAATCAATTCCTCCAAATTGCCAACAGATTAGAATGCTTAACAATTTTAGAGAGATCTCTAATAGCTTGAATAGAATTGATCTTAATCATTGAATCAAAGTTAACATGACACATTTTTCTATGCCACAACCAGCTTTCATCAATCTAAGCAATCAACAACTTTTCTTACCAGCATTCAAATGAAAAACATTACCTTCAGTCTTAGTACCAGATGCAATCTCTATACCAGAGGCATTTAGGATCTTGCATTTACCATTCTTGAATTGGAAATCATAACCTTTATCAACCATCTGTCCAAAACTCAAAAGATTATTCTTCAAACCTTCAACATACAAAACATTATCAATATTATGCTTACCATCACCACTTATCAAAACTTCATCTCCCAATGTCTGGAACTCAAGAACACTAAAACAACAACAACTGTCACAAATAAAGATAACTTCTTGAGCACCAAATTACAAACCATCTGAAATGAAGATACAAAAGATCATCCCAAATAATATCCCAAAATCTTAGCTCAAGATCTGATTACACCAGAATATACCGAAGAAAATACTGAACTCTACAAAGCATTGATAAAAAAAAAAAACTGTAAAACCAGATCATTTGATATGATCAATTAAGCTTCTCGGATCACCAAAACCAGTACAAAAGAATATAATGATATTAAATATACTCCATACACAAAACTATGATCACAATGAACCAATCTGCAATCATCGGAGAAGGAATATGTTGACATCAATGGCAACAACATATCCTAGCAGCAACAATGTCCAATAATACCTTCATGAGAAGGTCTCTTGCTCCTCGGATTGATCTTGATGAAGTGGAAGATGCGCCCTTGTTGCTCCAATTGATTTTCTCCTTGGATGAGGGATTGATGTGGATTGTTCTCCACTACACAACAACAGACTGGATTGAGTGATTGAGTAGAATGAAATGGATTGGCTAAGTGTGGCAATATTTGGGCATTATGATGGTGCTATGGATGATCTTGGGACTAAAATGGACAGAATGAAAATGAATGAGAAGTGGATAATTTGTGAGGAAAAGAGACTCCAATTTATAGATTGGAGGAGGCCAAAATGTAGGGCCATGATTGACTTGGAATGAAGGGTTAATATTGAAAGAAAGAGTGGGAGAGGATTGAGAGGACAAAGTGGGAGAACCAAGACATTTCTTGTCTCCACACTTCTTAAGATTCATGGGGAAGAGCTCTCAAGTAGATTGGGAAGAGAAAAATGAATTAAAAAATCCTTGGGAAGAGGATGCATGGGGAGATTCAGAGAATGAGTGGAGGAATTTAAAATTGAGGAAGAATGATAATCATGCTTTGAGAAGAACTAATTAGGCTAAGTGAGGATTAGAAGAAGTGATTTGTAGGAATCACATGACTTAAGTTATTTAATTAGAATTAATTAGCTAAGAGGAATTTAGAAGAATTAATGATTGAGATGACTTTAGAAGAATGGAGAATAATTAATTTTTTAGCAAATTAATTATCAAATTATAGTGATAAAATTAGTTAAATTTGATTTAATTAATTTTAAGAAGAAAGGAACCAACACAATTAATTAATTATGTGGACAGGCTTAAATCAATTAAATATTGATATATTTAATTTTAGATGTCTACACTTCTCATATTTTAAGCAAAGTAGCATTTCATTATTAACTTCTTTATTTCACTTTGCTTTTCAGTTTTCTAGACCTTAATTTTATATGGTTTTTATATGATAACCATCATATAAAAACCATATAAAATCAATAAAAATATCATAACAATTCTATTTTCTTTATTGTAAATATCATAAATTTCATTATGTGCATTTATATATAAATATATATGTAGCCTTTTGTGATGGTCATTACGTGCAATTATTCAACCTTCCAACAAAGTTTAGTTTATATATGTATTATGCATATGCATATATAAATGTTGATGAATACTAAGAGGGGTGAGGGTGAATTAGTATACCAAAAAATATTGAACTTAAACACTTAAACAGTTTAGCAGTAAACCGGTATAATAGTTTAACTTACAAACTAGTTAACACAAATACAAACCAAACAGCAAACAAGGCATTCACCCACAGAAGCACAATCACCATAACACAAGAGATTTTGACGTGGAAACCCAAATGGGAAAAACCATGGTGAGATGAAACTCACAAGTAACTATCTGCAGAATAGTAACCAGACCGGTTAAGGTCATACAATGTTCTTCACCAGAACAGATCCTGTTAGGAATCTCAATCTCTGTTAGGAGATAAGTCTGATTAAAGACTACCTTGTGAGAGGATTTCAGATCCACAAATGTGAACCACCTTGTTAGAGGATTTACAAAGGCTTTTCTGGGACTACCCAATTAAGGGTTTCAGACTTATTGAAGATGTGAGTAATCAACAAGTGAATGATCTAGCAAATAGCATAGTCTGCTTGGTTAGATCCATGATAGCTCATTGCTAATGCATTTCAGCATTACTTCAGTCTTCAGTAAATCCACACTCTGTTACAGCACACAGACTTGATCTTCTCTTCTTAGATCGCACATACAAAAACTCATCAACCACCAAAAACCCTAATAGCTACATCTACTAAAACCCTAGACATGATGTCCTTAAAAAGGAATATGATTTCCTGTTGGTCCAATAGGATTACATTGCAAGTTCCTAGGTTCATTGCATCTAGACACATTTTATAACACGACACAAAATCACTGTCAAAGTGTCGGTGGATGGTAACTCATCACAAAAATACCGGTTGGTAACTCATCACAGAGTATTACCAGTTCATACATTAAACCGATTATAGGTTGTCCAAAAATGAAGACTGGGAAAATGATAACTACTGCTTCAGTTCCTTCGTACAACTTGAGATCCTCGAACCGCTTGAGATTGGTAAACACTTTCTGCAAAATACTGATAGCCTAAAGACTATAATACATAATACCGGTTTGGAACAAATACCGGTTGAGCATAACTCATACATAAAAAGTGATCTCAAAGCAAGTGTGTGTCCATCAATGACAATCACAACATAAACATCAAAAATGCCAACAATCTCCCCCTTTGGCATTGATGGCAACACTTAGGAAAAAATTTGACATCTAAGTGTTTTACAACAAAAATATGCCATAATCAAAATTACTCCCCCTAAGCATATACACTACCCCTTTTGCAGAAAATACAATGTATACTACTCCCTTACAAAGTTAAACATGAAAGTATACATAACGTGCATCAAAATTTTAAATACAAAATACTACTCCCCCTTTGCCAACAATGACAAAGTACAGTTGAATAACCCATGTTTCCATTATCATTAAAATCATAAGAGTTTATGACAATAAATAGTGAAACTTGTCAAAAACTAATTTAAAGTCTTGCATAAATGTCTTCATGGATAAGGACCATGACTCAAGCAATGAGGTAGCAACCTCACTCTCCATTTGCATCTGGGATACCTGTTCCTCCATGGCGTCCAAGGTGCTCATCTCTTGAGTGACCGTTAAGGCATCCAGATTGAGATAGCATTTCTGAAGTATTTGCAGTCTTGGTAGTAGAATTAGTTGAAGTTCTTGCAAATCTTGTGTCTAGTTGCTGATCTCTAACTCTATTCTTGCAAACTGGAGTTGAAACTGGTGAACGGTTTGCCCATATGTGGCGAAGGAATCATAGGGCATCTTGAAGGTGCTTATGTATGTCTACAAATTAGTTTGCAATTTGTCTTTTTGAGCAAGCACATCATCACAGAATAGATGAGGTTGACATATCTTACTGAGTAGCGGATTCCCCTCATCCAGAGCATCTCTTATGTCCTTTTGTGCCTTTTGAAGTTCGAACCGGATCTCATTCAACTTCTTCACCACAGCAGTGTTCAGAGCCTTTTGATGCTTCTTTTGAGCATTGGCTTCAGAAACATCTTGCAGACATTGCACTTGGTCCTCTACAACTGTGCATAGGAGCTTCAATTGAGCTAGAGAGGAATTGGTACTCGGGAGTGCTTCCAGTTTCTCTTGAGCAAGCTTAATACTTTGTAGTAGCTCTATTTCATTTGTAGACTGGAGGTCAGTGGGACTGGTTATGTCAGCCAGTTTGGCTTTACCATTGGTTGCCTTTGGGGTCTCTACATGTACACTCTTTTCCACTTCCTCCTTTTCCTTGGCTTTTTGCTTATCTTCTTCTGCCTTCTTCTACTCCTCAGCTTCTTTCTTTCTTTTCCCTTCTTCCTTCTTCCTTTCTTCTTCTTTCTGCTTCTCTTCTTCTTTCCTCTCCTCTTCCTTCTTCTTCTTCTTCTTCTCCTCTTTCTATTTCTTCTCCTCTTCCTTCTTCTTCTTCTCCTCTTCTTGTTTCTTGTCTTCTTCCTTCTTCTTCTTCTCCTCTTCCTGTTTCTTCTCTTCTTCCTTCTTCTTCTTCTCCTCTTCCTGTTTCTTTTCTTCTTCATTCTTCTTCTTCTCCTCTTCTTGTTTCTTCTTCTCTTCCTATTTTCTCTTTTCCTCCTCTTGTTTCTTTTTCTCATTCTCTACTTGCTCTTTGTCAGCCTTTTCCTTGTCCATTTTCTCCTGTCCTATTGTTTCTGTTGGTGTATCCGGAGTAACATCTTCATCATCCAAAGCATCAACATCAATAGGGTTCATTTGCTCAGTGACCTATTCTCCTTCACTATTATACACCTCATCTGGTTTTGCAATTTCCAGTTCTTGTTCAACCTTCTTGTTGGCTTCGGACACTTGGTGCAATCTTAGAGCTGCCTAGGCATGAGAGTGGGTATCTTTTACCACCTCAGGGACTTTCCCTTCTAGCAACAAGAGTCTCCTTCTTTGCATAAAGAAGAGGCCTTTATATTTTTCCATAACTTCATAAAGTTTGGAATTAGACTAATCAGGAAAATATTGAGCAAATATTTCCTCTCTTATCTCATGTTCCTTTTCTATGGCAATGCGCCATTTGTTGTCTAGAGAATTATATAAAGAATCCGGTGTCACAGATTTAATTTCTGATGGTGACCGGTGATTAATACATAAATATTGAATGACTTCCTGTTCTACTTCCTCCTTCTCATTATCATTGAAATCATCAAAATAATCTACCAAATCACTCAACACTTTTCTCCTAATCTTCTTAATAGTTCTTTGACAATGTGTCAAAGGTTTGTAAGAGGAAATATCAATATTTACCGGTGCTGATGATGTTGGTTCATTGCTGGTTGTCTTTGTCTTCTTTCTTGTTTTCCTAGTCTTCTGAGTCCGATGTGTTGCCTTTTGTCTTCCACTTTCTCTTAAATACTTTGGTGGGTCAACTTCTGGTTTCTTCTTTTTCGGTGACCACTTGGTCACTTTAGGACTTGCTGAAGTAACCGGTACTGCCTTTCCTTTCTTCACAGATGGCTCCTCAATCGCTGTAACCCTTTCTAGATAGGTGCCAGTTCTCTTCATTTTAGGATCAAGAGGTGAGGCAAGTAGGGTAGAAGCATACCCATCTAGCATGTCGTACATCACCTCATAACCCATAGGCTCCACTTCTTCCTTTCTAGGCTCAACAGCCTCCATTATGCACTCATCTACTTTGATGATAAAGCAGATGTCCTCTTCATACTTCTTGACAATATCACTAGATATTCTTACCCTTTGGCTCATCTTGCGTCTAAACTCATCAAAGTATTTGTTTAGGACTTCAGGATAACTAGTTCCAACTGCTTGAAGACTTTCCCTGATTTGCTTTGTAACCAATTGGTCAACAGACCACTGAATATCAACGACTCCTGGGAAGTAGCCTTGGAAGTAGAAGAACAGTCCAACCAATAGTTGTCTGAATTTAAATCTCAAGGAATTATCCTATTTGATTGACTTTAGGTTCACCAGTAGCTGCCTTTGCATACAGGTGCATAAATCAAACGAGGCATCTTCCATGATCATCCTGTAGCCAGCATTTACCACTATAGCAGAGATAGAGTTAATTCTGCTAGCATGGAATGTTCGGTAACCTATCACCATGCAGGCATACTTGACCAGATTTTCCTTGATGGTATTGATGGTCATTCCTCATTGGTCGCTCATAATACTGGTGAGCTTGGTCATTTCGGTCTTGTTGATCTTCCTTAGGGCTGGCACTTCTCCAATGTTATGGAAACTGGTGATGACATGAATTTCTTCGAGTGTGATGTCATGTGTCCACTCCAAATACATTTTGTCACCGTGTGCTCTTCTTAGAATGATGCGGATGTGATCATCTGTGAATTCTTCAAGGAAATAGATTGCATTGTGAAGCTTCTTCTTTTCCAAGATGTTGAATTCCGGTTTGATCTTCTTGTCCTTCCTATAGAACAAACTCAAGTAAGAATGGATTACTAGAGATCCTAGGTCTTCAATTTTAGAGTCAATGTAATCCGAAATACCTTCCTCAACTATAACACCAACAGGGATTTGGGATAGTGCATTATATGTTGCCTTCCGTTGGATGAAATCTACTAAATGAACAAGTGCACTAGAACTAGAGTGCGATGTTGAAGCCATGATAAATAGAGAAACTCAAAAAATACCTTCGAAAGTCAAGATTTAGGGCTTGCGAATTCCGCTTCGCCACTCACTACTTTAGTTGCTATCTTACCGCTTTGAGTCCTACACTAGACCGATTGATGTTACCTTTAGATTCTTCTTCAAGGTTTTGAAATCTCTTTGATTTGCAAGACAAATCGCATTTTGTCACTCTGCACTTGAAAACTTCTTCACTCGAAAATTGATAAGTGAAAATGACTCAAAAATCCCTTTTAAATAAATTCTCCACCCACCATAATAAATGCTCCACTATTAGGGCGTAAACCCTAATTTGCCTTTTACCATTTTTGGTCTTCCGCCAATTGACAGGTATCACATACCGGTTAAGGTCTTTTACTAGTGTAAACCGGGGGTTCGAAACATTTTACCGATTTGTTTCCCCCTAAGCTTTCCCGTAGCTTAGTTTGCCGGTTCAGAGATTTCCACACTAGGTGCAGAAACCGGTTCTTCTAGAGACACTTCTTCTAGCTTCTTTTTCCAAGTTTTCTTCATATCCACTTGAACAGTTTCAACATCAATCTTTCCTTTCGGAGTGACCGGTATATCATCTGATATATTCTTTCTCATTCTGCAGAATCTTGTTGTATGACCCGGTTTGTTGCAATGATAGCAAACCATTCCAGGTTCTCTCCAAGGTCCATTATTTATGTTTCTATTCTTCCTTCTACATGTTGCAGCTGTGTGACCACTACCATGACAAATAAAACATGTTTCTCTCCATTTGGTTGCTGCTTGATAGCCACCACTTCCTGACTGATGATTATAGGTATTAAACCGGTTTGGATTCCGGTTCCCAGAGGGTTCATGAAAAACTACTTGACTCCTTTGAGGATACCTTCCAGTGTGGTGCATGACAGACCTGCATTCAAATGCTCAATGCCCAAACTTGTTGCATGCATAACAATTTCCATTGAATCTATTGGGTCTAGGCTTATTGTTTAGAAATTAAGGAAAGTTATTGTAAGCCTTGTTTCTACATACATTAGCAGTATGTCCTTCCTTGAGACAATTAAAGCAAATAGGTTTGAACTTTTTCTTACATTTATCCTTCGGTGCCGGTTGCTTCTTTGATGCTCCATCTTTTGTTCCAGAGGTCTCACCTTCCTCATAACCAGAAAAACCAAGTCCAGTGGTATTCTTCACTGGTTTTGTTGGTTCAAGCTTTTCTTCTAGCTTAACAGTGCTCTTATTGAATTTGGCAAGTATTTCCTTTGACTCAGTGAATTCTTTGGTAATAGCAGCATTGGATTCCTTCAAGGTTGCATTCTCAGAAATAGCCACATTTAGTTCACCTTGCATTTCCTCTTTTTCCACTTTTCTCTCTTGGAGATGAGTGGTAAGTGCACTGATTTCTTGCTTCAGCTTGGAGATCTCATGATCTTTGTCTTTTACCAGATCTTTAGCTTTTCTTTGGTTCTCAAGCTCTTGACACATCCTGATAGTTAGTCCTTCAAGTTCCCTTCTCAGGTTGGCATTAGACTCATTCAGTTTTTCAACTTCTTCAACTAGGGCTTCCATGTCTGCTTCATCAGAGGAATTGTTTTCAGTTAGCTCCATAATTTTCTTAGCATGCTCTCTCCTTTTTGGCAGAGAGGCCTTATACTTGACTTTGAGTTCATCATAGGATTTTTGAGTCTGAGTGAGCCGATGAGTAAGTTCCCTCATAGTGTATTCCCCCATATCTCTTTCCAAGTGGTTAAACTTATAGAAAGGTTGGCTCTGATACCAATTGATGAATACTGAGAGGGGGGTGAATTAGTATACCAAAAAATATTGAACTTAAACACTTAAACAGTTTAGCAGTAAACCGGTATAATAGTTTAACTAACAAACCGGTTAACACAAATGCAAACCAAATAGAAAATAAGGCATTCAACCATAGAAGCACAATCAACATAACACAAGAGATTTTGACGTATAAACCCAAATGGGAAAAACCACGGTGAGATGAAACTCACAATTAACTATCTACAGAATAGTAACCAGACCGGTTAAGGTCATACAATGTTCTTCACCAGAACAGATCCTGTTAGGAATCTCAATCTCTGTTAGGAGATAAGTCCGATTAAAGACTACCTTGTGAGAGGATTTACAAAGGCTTTTCTAGGCCTACCCGGTTAAGGGTTTCAGACTTGTCGAAGATGTGAGTAATCAACAAGTGAATGATCTAGCAAATAGTACAGTCTGCTTGGTTAGATCCATGATAGCTCATTGCTAATGCATTTCAACATTACTTCAGTCTTCAGTAAATCCACACTCTGTTACAACACACAGAATTGATCTTCTCTTCTAAGATCACACATACAAAAACTCATCAACCACCAAAAACCCTAACAACTACAGCTACTAAAACCCTAGACATGATGTCCTTAAAAAGGAATCTGATTTCATGTTGGTCCAATAGGATTGCATTGCAAGTTCCTAGGTTCATTGAATCTAGACACATTTGATAACATGGCACAAAATCACCACCAAAGTGTCGGTGGATGGTAACTCATCACAAAAATACCAGTTGGTAACTCATCACAGAGTATTACCAGTTCATACATTAAATCGATTACCGGTTGTCCAAAAATGAAGACTGGGAAAATGATAACTGTCGCTTTAGTTCCTTTGTACGGCTTGATATCCTCGAACTGCTTGAGGTCTTCATACTGCTTGAGATCAGTAAACACTTTCTGTAAAACATCGATAGCCTAAAGACTATAATACATAATACCGGTTTGGAACAAATACCGGTTGAGCATAACTCATACATAAAAAGTGATCTCAAAGCAAGTGTGTGTCCATCAATGACAATCAAAACATAAACATCAAAAATGCCAACAAATGCATATGTATATTTTAGCCTAGGAAAGTGTCAGTAAGCTAGAAAAATCCATTCCCTAGGAGCCTCCTTCCCGGTAGCAGTTGGAGTGTTATGAACCCTTGGCAAAGGATAGGTTTTATCTTTTGAGTTTTTATTTTCTTAAACTTTCCACTATGTAGTTGAGTGAGTGATGTGGCTCTCTCTCTCTCTAAACCTTTTACTCTTCTATTTTTTCATATAAAATAATCATAACAATTCTATTTTCTTTATTGTAAATAAATAAATTTTATTATGTGCATTTATATAAATATATATGTAGCCTTTTGTGATAGTCATTATGTGTAGTTATTCAACCTTCCAACAAATTTTAGTCTATATGTATATTATGCATGTATGCATGTATGTATGTATGTATGTATGTATGTATGTATATAAAAGATGAAAACAAAAAAAGTAAGGAGATGATAGAAATATCAATAAAACCCTAATATGTATGTATAAAATTACCCTATAAATGTATATACATAGATATATATCACCACAAATGAACACATACATATATACATATATATGTGTGTATATGTATATATATGTGTGTATATATATGTATATGTATATGTATATGTATATGTATATGTATATATATATATACATATACATATACATATACATATACATATACATATACATATACATCTACATCTACATATACATATACATATACATATACATATATAGACATATATATATATATATATACATACATATATACATACATATATATACATATATACATATATATACATACATATACACATACATACATATATACATACATACATATACATACATACATATATACATACATAGATATATATACATACATATATATACATACATATATATGTATACATATATGTATACATATATATGTATGTATATATATGTATGTATATATATGTATGTATATATATGTATGTATGTATGTATTTATTTATGTATGTAATGCAGTCTAGGTAGGGAGATCCAATGAAGGACGACCCAACCTTGGATCCTAACACAAACACCATGCAAGATATTTTTGTAACCGGTAACACAATGCTAGAAATAACAGAAAGAACAACCGATCTGATGCAGGAGCACCAGTGTAGTTCTTACCGGTTGAGTAGTTAGCAATGGAATTGCTTGGAGATTGTGGCACTTCCTCATGATTGAGAGTTTATCTTTCTATTTTTGGATTTATTCCCTAGAGTTCCTGGTCTTTGTCATTTTTGAGTTTCATGGCATTTGGATTTGATCTTGGTGAGTTATCGATTCCGGTATTGGCCTAGTTGATATGTTCTTATCGATTAGTCTTGTAGTGTGTTGAGCAAAGATGGATCGGGTTGCAGTTGATCTTTGTGACTTGTGGATCAAGGATTTATGTTTCTTATGTCTTTTCCGATGTTCCTAGAAGACCACATGATGTTTTGTGCATTGGAAGTTGTTCTTTATGATTTGAGCTTACTTGTTATTGTTTACACATTATATGAACCAGTTGGTCTTTGGGCCGAATTGATCAAGTTATTATTATTTGTGGATGGTATAAATAGAAGTTTTTGAATCATTTAAGAAGACAAAAGATAGAGGATAGAAGACTTAAGTTTGAGATCGAGCGAAGATGTAGTTTCTAGAGAGATTCTGGTCTGGGGAGATTGAAGTCAAGATGGATGAAGTCCAAATCAGTGCAGAACAATGTAGACTATTATCGAAGACCTATTCGCTGAGCAGAAGATCTGTAGATCTTAGATTTGTATATTGATTCCAGAGAGATTTTAGTCCGGGGAGGTTGAAGGTAGGATGAGTGAGGTTCGGATCAGTGTAGAGCAGTGGAAGTTGTTATCGGAAGATGAATTACTGAGAAGATGATCAACGGATCATAGATCTAAGTTGTAATAGTTGTTTTGTAATCTTGGGTTGTGGTCCAGCATGTGGCATGTGTAATTCTTAATACTGTAATAAGAATTATTTATATTATTTATCGATTATGTATTTTGATATGTTACCGGTTGTTCTTTATGGCATTGTGTTACCGGTTACTGGTATATCTTGCATGATGTTTGTGTTAGGCTGCAAGGATGGGTTGTCCTTCATTAGATCTCCCTACCTTGACTGCATCAAATGGTATTAGAGCTAGTTTGTGAACCTATTGTGTGAAGAAGACCTGGTTATGCACCGGCTGGTTGGAGAGGAATTTGAGGCAACTTGTGGACTTGTTAAGATCACCGAACCAGATCAAGTGATGGGACTCACTTTTCAATTAACCTCGAGAGTCTGATGTAGGAGCACCAGTGTAGTTCTTACCAGTTGAGCAGTTAGCAATGGAATTGCTTGGAGATCGTGGCACTTCTTTGTATTTGAGAGTTTAGTATTGTGGTTTTGGATTTATTCCCTTGAGTTTGTGGTCTTTGTCATGTTTGATTTTCATAGAATTTGTATTTGATCCCAGTGAGTTATTGATTCCGGTATTGGCCCAGTTGATATGTTTTTACTAGTTAGTCTTGCAGTGTGTTGAGCAAAGTTGGATCAGGTTGTGGTTGATCTCCGTGACTGTGGATCATGGATTTATGTTTCTTGTGTCTTTTCCAATGTTCCCAGAAGACCACATGATGTTTTGTGCATTGGAAGTTCTTCTTTATGATTTGAGTCACTTGTTATTGTTTACATGTTTCATGAACCGGTTGGTCTTTGGGCCACCTTGATCAAGTTATTATTATTTGTGGACGGTATAAATAGAAGTTTGCAAACTATTTGAGAAGACAACAGATATAGGATAGAAGATTGAAGTCCAAGATCGAGAGAATATGTAGTTTCAGAGAGATTCTGGTCTGGGGAGACTAAAGTCGTGATGGCTGAAGTCTGGATTAGTGCAGACTGTTACCGGAGACCTATTTTCTGTGCAGAAGATTTGTGGATCTTAGATTTGTATATTGATTTTGGAGAGATTTTGGTCCGGGGAGACTGAAGTTGGGATGGTTGAGGTCCAGATCAATGCAAAACAGTGGAAGTTGTTACCAGATGATGAATTGTTGAGAAGATGATATGAAGATCATAGATCTAAGTTGTAAGAGTTGTTTTGTACTCCTGGGTTGCGGTCCAACATGTGGCATGTGTAATTCTTCAAATTGTAATAAGAATTGTTTATACTGTTTACCAGTTATGTATTCTGAGATGTTATCAGTTGTTCTTTCTGCTATTTTTGGCATTGTGTTACCAGTTACCGGTATATCTTGCATGGTGTTTGTGTTAGGCTACAAGGTTGGTCCATCCTTCATTGGATCTCCCTACATTTACTACATCAATATGTATGTATGTATACATGTTCATTTGTGGTGATATATATATATGATATTTTTTATACATACATATTAGGGTTTTATTGATATTTCTATCATCCCCTTACTTTTTTTGTTTGCATCTTTTAAGATTTTTTTTATTTTTATTTCATTAAGGTTTGTTTTTATACTCCTTTCATCTTGTTGTATTTTCCTTTATATTTTGGTTGCTTTGTTTGCTTGAAGAGGATGTCACTCTCAAACATTGCAGAAGGTAAGGTGATTTCCACTTTATGTTAACTAGTTTTGATATTTGACTCTGACTTTCAGAATCTATTTGTTTTTTCCCATAACATTTGACTGTAGATGTCTTTTATCTAGTTAAAATGGAGGAAATGTTGTAAATGTTGGTATTTTGGATATGTTGATATGGTTTTGTCATTGATGTCAACACTCATCAATACCTATCAGCACTTGAAGAATTGGTTATGTTCATCGGCAAGCAAGTGACTTATGCACAGTCATCAGTATTTGGTTCACTGGCAGGATATATTGATCACCGACACTTGGAAAGACCTGAAGACTACTTGGTTATATCGAAGACATCATTCAGACACTTTGTCTTGGTGATTTGTTCATTGGTTTATTCGAGTTTGCATATTTTTTGTTACCGGCAAATAGGTCTAGGATAGACACCGACAGACTTATCTATTCCAGATCAGCACGACACATCAAGGAGATGATTTTGTTGTTATTGTAAATGCATTGAGCCGGCATCATGCATCGGATATTGTTTTATTTGTAATTGATTTTATTGTAATATCTTTAGAGCCGACCTACTTAATTGGTCTTAGGTTATGGTATAAATGTAAGATCTTATTTATGAGATCAATATGCGATTGAGGAAAGGATTGTAATTTGGTATATGCGAATATCAGCAGAGCCATATAGGCAGACATCATTCAAGGTTGAAGGAATGTTTGAAGAAGGCATATCAGAGCTAAAATGGTACTGAATCCAGCATATGAAGATGCTACTTTGAGAAATATATTATCATTGGATTTAATCATCCAATTGTAGTCAGTGTGACTCTCATTTTGTGATTGAACAGTGAGCTCTAGGCACTTGGCCTTTCTGCATGTGCAAACCCCATATTGTACACACATACTATCTGTGGTAGTATCATCTAATTGTGGGTAAGGTTTCCCACCGTGGTTTTTCCCCTTACAGGGTTTCCATGTACAAATATTGGTATTATGTGTTGTGGATGTTATTGCCTTTCTATTTCATGCATTAATCTTTACCAGTACTGCAATTAACTGAGAAACTGTCTACCGGCATAAAGTTTGGTTTACCGATATTAAGCATTAAGTTTGGTTAAATTAATTTTGGTTTGAATATATTTGACAACTGATTCACCCCCCCCCCCTCTCAATTGTCTCCGGAACCTAACAATTGGTATCAGAGCATAGTCCTCTTTTTTGCAAAAGTTTAACAGCTTAAGGAGATCCAATGTCTTCAAACTATTTCAGGAAGGACAGTCCTAAACTTGATGGAACTAACTATGGGATATGGAAGATCAAGATGGAGACTCATCTAAATTACACTGGAAAAGACATTTGGGAAGTTACAAATAAAGGTTGTACTGCTCCTACTCCCGGTCAACCTAATCCACCGACCTTGGGAAAAGATGAAGAAAATGATTGCAAAGTAAGAGAAGCACTTTTGAGTGCATTATCAAATCAACAAATCATGGGATTATCAGATAGATCTACTACTAAATCTATTTGGGACAGATTGGAAACATTGAAGGAAGGTGATACCATAGTAAAAATTGCAAAACTTGAATCCTTCCGGGTCAGGTATGAAAATCTGAAAATGGAAGAGGATGAAAGAATTTCATCTTTTATGGAAAGAGTAAATGAAATTGTTTTGGGTATACAATGTTGTGGAGGAACCTTAAGTGAAGATGAAATTGTTTCAAAAGTTTTAAGAGCATTACCATCGGCATACAAAATGAAAGTAACTACTATAAATGAATTGAGAACAATGCCTAATACATCAGTAACTAGAGATACTTTGGTTGGAAAACTTTCAACTTTTGAAATTGAAGAGTTTGGTCTTGTTGCTACTATAAAGACAGATTTGGCTTTCAAGGCATCTACATCATCTGCATCATCATCATCATCACCATCATCATTTGACAAATTTGATTAGAAAGCCTTTTATGCAAGAGAACTTGAAGAAATCAGAAAAGAAAATGAAGAACTTGAAGCACTATTTGCAAGGAAAATGCCTAAAGGTCCTATTGGAAGTAAGTATGAAGGTAAAACACCCTTTAAATGTTTTAACTGCAATAAGATTGGTCATATGGAATCTAGGTGTCCTGATAGACATGCAAGATTAAAAGAAGAAGCTAAAAGAACATACAAGCCTAACCCTGAATATCAGAGATACAAATTTAAGAAGAATAGAGACAAATATTGTTACCTTGTTGATGAAGGAGTCATTGATGATTCTGATGAGGATCCAACAGACAATGGATGGGTTTTTGTTGCTATAACATAAAATCAACCATCACCTACTGTTCAACTTGTAGAGTAGGCCCTAACAGCTAAAATTGAAGATAAGGATGAATGGATCATTGATCCAGGATGTTCACATCATATGACTGGTGATAAGAGTAAATTCTTAACCTTTCGAGAATACAATGGAGGTCTAGTAAGGTTTGGAGATGACAAAGCTTTTTGATCAGAGGAAAAGGGACTATATAACTTGATGGTAAGCACAATATTGACAATGTTTACTATGTTGAAGGATTGAAGCATAACCTTTTGAGTGTTGGTCAGTTAGTTGAAAAAGGATTTCAGTTACAATTCAAGAATGGTAAATGAAAAATCATGAACAAAACTGGTTTGGAAATTGCAACCGGAAATCAAACTAAAGGTAATATCTTTCATTTGAATAATAGTGAAAAGAGATGCTTGATTGCACATACTGATGAAAGTTGGTTATGGCATAAGAGACTTTGTCATGTAAATTTTGATTGCATTGTGAAAATCAGTACAACTAAGGCAGTAAGAGATTTACCTAAGATTGTCAAGCCTCACAATCTGGTATGTAAAGAATGTCAATTTTGAAAGCAAGTTAGAGCATCTTTTAAGAGTATTCCAGAAAAATCCAATAATGCTCTTGACTTAATTCATACTAATTTATGTGGTCCAGCAAGAACTAGAAGCTTACAAGGAGATAGATATTTTATGCTAATCATTGATGACTATTCTAGAATGTGTTGGGTTACTTTTCTTAGGGAGAAATCAGAAGCATTTGGGAAATTCAAACTATTCAAGGTGATGGTAGAAAATGAAACCAACAAGAAAATCAAATGTTTGAGATCAGATCAAGGAGGTGAATTTACATCTAAGGATTTTAATACATTCTCTAAAGTGAATGGGATCATAAGATAATTGTCAGCACCCTGGACACCCCAGCAGAATGGAGTTGTAGAAAGGAAAAACAAAACTATCTTAGATGCAGCTAGAAGTATGTTATCAGAAGCAAATCTACCTCATGTATATTGGAGAGAGGTAGTAAGTACAACGGTCTATACTTTCAACAATGTTCACATCAGAGGTGAAATCGGTAAGACCCCTCATGAATTATGGTTTGGCATTACTCCTACTCTTAAATATTTCAGAATATTTGGAAGTAAATGATATATTAGAAGAGATGAGTACATTGGTAAATTTGATCCTAGAAGTGATGAAGGAATATTTCTTGGTTATTCATCTAAGAGCAAGGCATATAGATGTTTTAACAAGAGATTGTAGAAAATTGTTGAGAGTACAAATGTGAAGATTGATGAACAATTCAGAGGAACTTCAAGGTGCATTGACTCTGAAATGGCAACAGAGATACTAACAAATGAACCTACAATGAATACATTGGTACAGAATGAAGATTTAGTTACACCGGTATCATCTGAAAATTCCATAGTAACTAAGGAACAATAGCAAACAAAGACACCCCGGTATGTAAGATTGAACCACTCTGAAGATTAGATAATTGGGAACAAGTATCAAGGAGTTATGACTAGAGGAAGACTGGCAAATGAAGAGGTATGTCTTATTTCTCAAATTGAACCAGCATCAGTTAATGAGGCATGTGAAGATAAACACTAGATTAAAGCTATGGAAGAAGAATTAGAACAAATTGAAAAGAATAACACATGGACATTAGTTCCCCGGCCTAAAGACAAAAATGTAATTGGAACAAAATGGGTATTTATAAACAAACTTAATGAAGATGGTAAAGTAGTCAGAAATAAAGCAAGACTAGTGTGTAAGGGATATTCACATAAAGAAGGAATTGATTATAATAAAACCTTTGCATCAGTAGCTAGAATTGAGGCAATGAGATTATTCTTGGCTTTTGCAACACACAAGAACTACAAAGTATATCAAATGGATATTAAATGTGCATTTCTGAATGGAAATCTTGAAGAAGAAGTTTATATTGAACAACCTGATGGATTTTCTTTGACAGATGACAAAGATATGGTTTGCAGGTTAAGGAAAGCTTTGTATGGGTTGAAGCAAGCTCCAAGAGTTTGGTATGCTAGATTAGATAAGTATCTTTTAAAGATTGGTTTTTCTAAAGGTAATGCTAACAACAGCTTATACTACAAAGTGACTAATGATGATATCTTGGTTATAGAAGTTTTTGTTGAAGATATAATCTTTGGAGGAGAAGATGGATTATGTAAAGACTTTTCTAATGAAATGCAACAATAATTTGAAATGTCTATGATTGGAGAGATAAAATTCTTCTCAGGATTTCAGATTTTACAGATTGATAAAGGTATATTCTTGAGTCAATCTAGATACTTGAAGGAGTTACTAAAGAAATTTGGTATGGACAACTCTAAACTGGTAAGCACACCTATAACTACAACTGATAAATTATCACTAAGGGATGAATCAACACCTGTTAATCCAACTAGATACAAGTCTATGATAGGAGGTTTACTGTATTTGACACAAACAAGACCTGATATTATGAATGTGGTATGTATTGTTTCAAGATTTCAGAGTAATCCTAAAGAAAATCATGAATCAACAGTAAAAAGGATTTTTCGGTACTTACAAGGCACCAAAAAATCTTGGCTTATGGTATCCTAGAGATGAAAACTTTGAATTATGTGCATACACAGATGCAAACTGGGTAGGAGATGTTGATGACAGAAAATCACCAATGGAGGAGCATTTTTTCTTGGTAGCAGATTAATTTCTTGGTTGAGTAAGAAACAAAATTGCACATCTTTATCAACAACAGAATCAGAATATGTTGCAGCAGCAACTAATTGCACACAGGTATTATGACTTAAGCAAATGTTGAAAGACATAAAGGTAAAATGCAAAGAACCTATAACTATTTATTGTGATAATACAACAGCAATTGATATATCTAAGAGTCTGGTACTACATTCTAAAACTAAACATGTTTCTATCAAATTGAATTTTCTGAAAGAGAATGTTGAAGCAAAAGAAGTGAAATTGGTTTATTTGAATACTAAAGAGCATATTGCAAATATCTTTACTAAGCCTTTGCCTAAGGAGACTTTTGAATATCTCAGAGATCAGCTTGGGGTCATACCCCTACCGGTAGAGACCTAGATAGTTGATGTTTGTCATCAACAGATATAATTAATAGAGAAATCTTTATTCCAGCTTTTATGAGGTGAGCTACTTCTCAGGGGGAGTAGTTGGTATTTTTATAATGAGTTGGTATTTTGTATTTGAATCTGGTTTTTGTATTGCTTTGGCATTTGATGTCAAAGGGGGAGAGATTGATATGGAAAAACAATTGAAAAACACTTGGAAAACACATATTATTCCTAGGGGGAGAGAATGTTGCTTTGGAAAGAAATATTTTGATTTCTGGTTATGATCTCTTTGGGAGATTGTTGATTTTTGGTTTTTGGCATTTCTGTTTTGGCACTTTGATCATTTTTCCATCTTGTGTTGCCAACAATGCCAAAGGGGGAGATTGTTGGTATTTTGGATATGTTGATATGGTTTTGTCATTGATGTCAACACTTATCAATACCTATCAGCACTTGAAGAATTGGTTATGTTCATCGGCAAGCAAGTGACTTATGCACAGTCATCGGTATTTGGTTCACTGGTAGGATATATTGATCACTGGCACTTGGAAAGACCTGAAGACTACTTGGTTATATTGAAGACATCATTCAGACACTTTGTCTTGGTGATTTGTTCATTGGTTTATTCGATTTTGCATATTTGTTGTTACCGACAAATAGGTCCAGGATATACACCGACAGGCTTATCTATTCCAGATCAGCACGACATGTCAAGGAGATGATTTTGTTGTTATTGTAAATGCATTGAGCCGACATCATGCATCAGATATTGTTTTATTTTAATTTGATTTTATTGTACTATCTTTAGAGCCGACCTACTTAATTGGTCTTAGGTTATGGTATAAATGTAAGATCTTATTTATGAGATCAATATGCGATTGAGGAAAGGATTGTAATTCAGTATATGCGAATATTAGTAGAGCCATATACGCAGATATCATTCAAGGTTGAAAGAAGGTTTGAAGAAGGCATATCAGAGCTAAATCAGTACTAAATCTAGCATATGGATACGCTACTTTGAGCAGTAAATTATCATTGGATTTAATCATCCAATTGTAGTCAGTGTGACTCTCATTTTGTGATTGAGCAGTGAGCTCTAGGCGCTTGGCCTTTCTGCATGTGCAGACCCCATATTATACACACATACTATCTGTAGTAGTATCATCTGATTGTGGGTAAGGTTTCCCACCATGGTTTTTCCCCTTACAGAGTTTCCACATACAAATATTGGTGTTATGTGTTGTGGATGTTATTGTCTTTCTCTTTCATGCATTAATCTTTACCGATACTGCAATTAACTGATAAACTATCTACCAGCATGAAGTTTGGTTTACTGGTATTAAGCATTAAGTTTGGTTAAATTAATTTTTGTTTGAATATATTTGACAACTGATTCACCCCCCCCTCTCAGTTGTCTCCGGGACCTAACAGTAAAAATGTTGCAAAGCATCAGAACAAACATGACGGTGCACTATGAAAACCTTGCGTCCTTAAAAGCTACACCACTTTGTGGCACCATGTTATTTTGTCATTTGCTTGTTAAATAAGTGTGTTGCTTGAAAAGAGGTAGCAATAATTACGTAGTGATAAGTTAACAAATTATGTGAATGTTTTGTAATCCACTTATCATTTATTTGATAGTGACCAAGCAAAGCTTTTCTTTCTTTTAGCAAACAATGAATACACCATTGACCAATGAAATAAAATGTCAATCGTACTGTGAATTGCCACTTTGACAATGACTGTTTGCATGTATGGTTAGGAAGCACTTACCATTATTCATTGTTTGTTTGATTTCAACATGTTTATTATGTAACAAATGTCATTGTCATTTACATGGTAAATAGTTTATAGGATACTCACATTATTTGTTAGTTGTCACTAAGCAGTCTCTATTTTGGTTGCATTATCAATTGCTATGTTGGACAATTGATAGGATTAAAACATTATTATTATTCATGTTGGCAAGTCGGGTGTGATTAAATTGTTGATGTAGGCTGCTATATTTTTTGTTGGCTTTCCACATCCTAATGTGTAATTTAGAATTTAGGCATATTCATGTTATACCATGATTACAATCCTCCAATTCTCAATTTGTACAACTCTAAATACTATACATAGTAATATTATAATATTATTTTCTTATCATTCACCGTATGCACATATGATTATATGTGTCTATAGTTTATACCATGTATTACTACGTATAGATTTTTTTTACAACTCAGATGTTGCTTCTATTGCTTAATATTGCTTTTCTTTACATTCAGAATTTATACACAATTTAAGTATTGCTTGTTCAACATATTATAGTGTAAAATTAAATCAATTTCTTTTTCACCCACAGGCCCAATCGCTAGATTACATGATTCGCAAAATTTTTAACATAGATATGATTATATGATAGCAAGTTAGGTATGTTTATAGTTATTGATGTTTGATGTTTTATTTCCCTTCATTTTCCATTTATTTAATACATCTTTTGATTATAACATTGTAATGTTGGAAAAAGGGTGAATGATGAAGATCTAAAGGAAAGCTTTTCTTCCCTCCGAGGAGAGACGAAAGTTTCACTTCAGATTTCCCTTCAAACACTTTTCACGCATTATATTAGAAGAGGGGGAGAATACACTAGATTCAACCTCGAGAGAAAGAGATTGAATTTTGAGTAATGGTAAGTTAATCCCATCTTCTGAGATTAAGATTTGAATTGATTGAATTATGTACTTATGACCAAGTGAAAAAGATACAAAGATCTAATTATAACTTGATATATAAGCATAGGATGAAGCTGTGCACCTGGATCTGGCAATAATCTATCGAGACGAAACCACCCTACGAATTTGAGGAAAAGATGCCTAGACCATGGCAGGAGTGTACACGGTCCTCCGAAAAATCCGCAAAACAAAAATGGTTTTTCCACCTCTGCAAATGGAGTCCAAATCTGAAAGTACAGCTGCACACTTGCAACCTACACGTAGAAAAGAGAGGAAAAGGGGTTTGGATTGAGGGTTTGCCTTCAGGTCAAACCCTAGTTTTGGAATTAGCCAAATGATGAAAGAAAGTACTTGCAAGTAAGTGTAAATGAAAGATTTGAATGTAAATCACCTCAAGGGAGGCTTTAGATAGAATGTAGGTAGATTTTCTTGTATGAAGTCGAATGTTGGAATTAATCTCCTCTTCAATGGTTGAATCCTTGACTTGAATGCAACATCTAGCCTTGAAGGGAGACTTGAGAATGCTCAATGCTAGAAATGAATGTGTGAATTTCTTGAGTTATTGAATGTGTGATATCATGTATTTGTTTTATTCCAAAATGTAAGGGGAAGTGCGACTTATATACTCGCCAATTAGGGTTAATTGACTGATTTTCCACCGCATGCCGACACTGGGGGAGTTTTCTTGCTCAATGTGCATCCTCCAATGCATAATTTGAAGGGTCCTACCCCAAAATAGGGTAGGGGACAAGGACACCATGCCCCTATTCTAGGGGGGATAGCGGTTCCATGCCTCTATCCTACTTCTTTTTCGAAGATAGGATGTAGTTTAGGCAGTGTAGAGGGATAGAAAGATGTAGTTTCTAGGTGTCGAGCAAGTCTCCAGTCTCCGATCAGTCTTAGGGATTTGAATTGCATGCATGAGGACCCTAATATGTTCAAAAATTGAAAGGGTCACAATTTCATGATACTACATTTAGCCTCCACTTTAGCAGGAGTATAAGTGTACGCCAATACTATGAGTAAAGTACAAGGAAACAAGACTAAAATACTTCTACCATGTCAAGGAGGAAAGATGCACCAAGCCCCCAGTGGACTTAGGATCTTATGAATTCAATTAACAAAGTAAAAGGGAAGATCGAGAAGGGGAAAACCATGACTGGAAGTAGCAAGGTTCCCCTCACTATGAGTCACGAAAAATATATTAAGATTATAAAGAAAAGCCAAGTTCACTAAATAATTCTAAGTATCAAAAAGGAAAATATGAGTGGAGTGTATGCCCCCACATTAAAGCGATCGTGCGTGCCTTATTGGGAGAAGTTTCTTTAAGGTAGGATACACCCAAGAGAGAGAAGAGAGGGAGCACGTTATTGCAAGGATTTAGCCCCCAATCAGGGAATACAGCCAAGTATAACGAAAATAAAACACAAGGCATGAGGTAGTTTTGCTTTCCTCGGGGTCAGTATGTTGTATGATAACTCATGTATATCATATATGTATATGTGCATATAATAATCATCATTCCCCAAAGAGAGGACACTACCTTAGAAGAAAGGGAAGAGAAGATGTCTTTCAAGTCAACATGAAAGATACCAAGAAAATAGATCTCAATGCTTTGAATCATCCTCAAGTAGACATAGAGGGAAAAATAGAAAAAAAGGGACACACATCTAGAAGAATGGTCACAAAAGAGAAAGAAAGGAGAGGGAGAGAAGATATAGAGTGCTAATATTGCTAATCTAGCATGACATCTACCTCTCGATCTTGCTGATCACTTTTTTGGGAAGGTGAGCAACATGCCAGAGGAGTGACATTGAGCACAACAGATGGAGCTATCCTAAGATCCAAACAAGGACTATGTTCATGTGGCAAGTCACTTTGTTTGATTCTAGGAGCTAGGATTAGAGTTTGTGAAAATTTAGTTGATAAATTTTTTTCCACATCAACATATTCATAATCATTATCAGAAGCATTAGGAGTTGTACTACCATCATGAATAACATTTTCACTCATTTCTTCATCAAAATTTTGAGAAAGATGAGCAAGAACACGAATAGGAGTAAAACCATCACATGTTTTGTGAAACTTATGATTTGGAGATGTAGGTTGAACATCTTTCTTAGGAGAAAAGGGAATCATGTCAACTGTTGGAATTCTAGGAGATGGAATAGTTTGAGGGACAACTTCACGAGCTCAAACATGATGTCTTTATCGACGTTCTCTTGCTCAATTATTTCATCGTCTTAGTGGAAGGCTGAGAAGGAGGAAGAACATTTGAAAAAGTAGGAATATTTTCTTCTTTGATAATTGAAGGTTTAGGTTGAGGTCTTTTAGGTTGGACAAGAGGAGAAGCAGGCATCTAGTCTCTATACGAGGAAGGAGATTGAACTGCGCCATATAAAGGAGGAATGTTAGGTGTAGGAAGAAGACCAAATCCATCATGAGGAGGAGGTGCAGGTCTAACCTTATGAGGAATATTGTTGTTCTTTTTAGGAAAAGGTATAGTCACATCCATAGGAGCAAGTTGAAGATATTCCTTAGGAGGGAGATTATTTATATCCATGAGGGGAAGAACTTGATCTTCAAGTGTTGGGGATCTAGGTTGACTTAAGGATAATATCATATCTTTCTTCCATTTTTAATAAGATTGAAAAAGAGCATCTCTCCTTGATGGAAGAGATTGAAATTGCTTAGGCCAAAAGAAATCAATAGGAACAAGAGGGATTCTTCTGGATGGACAAAATAAGCTATGGTTCATAGTTATGATTTCTCCATTGTGAAGAAATTTCAAATACTTATGGATTAGAGAGGCAATAGCCTTCATGGAAGATAGCCAAGGATAGCCCAACTTCACATCGAATTTCTCGGAAGAGGGTATGATAACAAAGTCAACATCCATAGATTTAGTATGAACTCAACATGAAGGGTGATAAAGCCAATGGTAGGACAAGAGAAGCCATCAAATAACTTCACAACTACATTAGAGGTTGTAGACACCTTAAAGTGTCCTATCTAATTAAATAAATATCTTTATTTATTTAATTATTTAAGCCTAATTCTTCTATTAATAATTAATTCATTTATCCTCTTCTAGCCTTATTTCTCATTTAAATAAATACATTTATTTATTTAAATTATTCTTTTTCCTAAAATAAATAAATATCTTATTTATTTAATTGATCCCACTTCCTCTATTAATTAAATAAATCTTTATTTATTTAATTAATTCATTAACCTTTTCTACATATGACACATGTCATTCATCTCTTAATTCCTACACTACCTACCCTCTCATTATTTTATTATTTCTTTTACCTACCCTCTAATCATAGCCGACCATTTATCTTTTACACTTCTCAATCTTATCCCTCCATTTCATATAGTGTCTTCTATATAAGGAGATGCTTCCTTCATTATCAAACCCTCAACTATGCACCCCAATGATTACTCGACTACACTATGCTTTTGAACTTTCATATGCGATCCTACTTGCAACTACATTTCCATTCTTTGTTGAGCTCTTGTGCACATATAAAATCTGAGAGAAAATATATCAAGCAAGATCAATGGAGATAGGAAGAATGGAGATTCAAACCCTATTGGACATGTGATGGTATAATCTTTGTGATTTCATTTGATCTGCATTGTCTTAGGTAATCTTCATATGTTATGGTGGATCTTTGTTGTTGTTAGGCTAGGGTTTTGTGGTTGAATTAATTTAGTCTTACATTATTGTTGTTATCCATTTTCACCGTATACACTTTGGCATGCCCGGTGGGACTCTTGTCCCTTTTGCATTTAACATCTTTTGTTGCAGATTTTGTGTTTTCAAAGTTGCAGATCTGACATTTCCGACAATATTTTGATATTTGCGCGTCTGCGTACTTTTGGATTGCGTTTTTTATTTTCTACCACATCTATGAAATCTAGAATTGTGTTTGCGCCTTCGATAGTATTTAATTTTTTTGCAGATTCCAGGAAGTGCGTCTGTGTTCCCTAGTCGCGTTTGTGAATCCTTCAGGCACATCTATGTTCAGGAACTGCGTCTGTGTTCAAGAACCATGTCTGTGTTAGATCTAATCGCGTTTGTGTTCAGGAACTGCGTCTGGGTCAGATCTAATCACGTTTTTATTTTTGGTAACCGCGTCTACGTGCAGTTGTTGCATTTTGATTTCTCTAATCTAGTTTTTCATCATTCGGATTTCAGATCTGGTTTATTTTGAACTAACGTCTTCAAATCTAGCTAACGAATTTGGTACAGCTTGTTTTGAAAGCAAAATCATTTTTTTGAAGGACCCTATTTCGCAAAGTCTTTTGGGATCTAAAAATTTACTTAACTTGTGTGCTTGTAGGAAGGGGTGATCGTTTGAAACAATCCAAACTACTAATAGATCTTTGTTGCAGGGCCTTGGCCATGGTTTTTGATCTTTATTGTGTGCCTTTTTTTCATAGACTAGGAAACACTTCAATTGGTGCACTAAAATTAAATCATTGTCTTTTGTGTCTTGGGCAATAGGCTCTTTTTGTTTCATCTTTAGAGGGTCTGTCTCCCCATGTGGTCATTAGGACTACTAGTGAGGAGAGAACGACCCAATTGGTAGCGAGAAAAACCCACCTCTTCCGAGCCACTATAAACAATTATATTCATGGTGAAAACTATGGATTACGTGTGTTGATTAGTTCATACCAACACTATGTCTCCCCATAAACCTGTTTGATCAAATTTATTTGATCATTTGTAGGGCATAACCCCTACTAGCTGGGAGCCTTCTGTATTTACAGAGTTGAAAGTGTCGCATGTATGGCCACATGAGTAGATGCCCTTACTAGCACCTTTTTGTTTTAGAAACCAAAATCCTTCTGGTTGTTGGGGTAGGAGGTCGGACTTCTAGAGCGGCCCACACACATACGATTCTTAGTAGAGATACAAAGTTTTCCATGAGGAGTTTTCATGGGGACTGATGCTTGGTTGTCCTGAGAAGTGAGTGAGGGTGGAGCCAGTGGGGTCAAGCATCTAAGTATCCACTCTAAATAGCATAGCCTCATGTGGGAGTCAACAACTATTGTCCTAGCTAGCCATAAGAATTGTGCCTGATATATTTTAAACATTCAAACATTCAAGACCAAACATCAAAACATTGTGTCTTTTGTGTCTTCAAGTGTATGCAAAACATTTTTACATCAAACAACACACTTTTCTTTGAGTCATTTTGAGTCTAAACACTTGCAAACATTGAGTCTTCATCAATATTGTGTCCTCTTATCACGAAAAATAGTCAAACATTCAGATTTGGTCACAACAAGTCACTTCACAGATTGGAAAAATTGCACAAAGTTTTCAGAAACGCGTCTGTGGCTGACAGAACCGATTTTATGTCATATAACCGAGTCTGTGAAGGATAGAAACGTGTTTGTGTTCTCTTGAGAAACATTGCACTTACAACATCTCAGAAATGTGTTTGTATCTGATAAAACTGCGTCTGCGTCATTTAAGCGCGTTTATGAAGTATACAGGCACGTCTGTGTTTAGAATTGAAAACTTTCATAATCCAGCAAACAAGGAACAGTCAGTTTCAGACTTATTGAGCTTCCTACGTATCTCTCTGGGTTTTCATCTAGCATTCAACCTGTCTTTGGGTCTCACAAAGTCTATCATTGATTTACACCTTGCATTACATTCACATTTGTCTAAACTTGAGTCAAAAAGTCACTTGCTTGTCCTCATCATACTTTGTCAACACACTACATACAACAACATTTTGCTAGGTGGTCCCTCATCAAGGTCTATCACCTTTGGGTCTCATTTGGCCTTACTTAGAGTCAAGGTCAACTTACCTCATCAAGAGAAACTATCATCTCTTTGGAAGTCACACCTACTCTACTACATACATACTTGGTCTTACACTGTGGACATTGCAAGTACACTTCAGATTCATTTACATTCCATCCAACTCTTGGTCTTCCATACTCTTTCCATTTTCATCTAGTCTCAAACATCTAGGTCAATACCTAGTTCATGGTTGAAACATGTTCCCAAAAATCTAGGAGAGAAACTAAAGAAGTTCAAGAGTCCACAAACATGAGTTCCTATGAGTTTGACAATGATATCTTTTTCAATTCTGATCATACTACATTACCTGACATGGATGCTTATAGAAACATTCCAAATGTTGAGAACATGGTTAACACAAACAACAATGATACACACAATGACAATATGGATAACATTTTAGTACATTCAACAGAAGTGGAAGACACCATTATGGATCCTCGTTTCAATCGATTGGTTGAGAAAATAATGAGGAGAGATAGACAATATTTCTTAAAGTGATGGCACAAAGTGGAGCCAAGATCCCTCATGATTTTGACATGTCTCAAATAATGAAAAATTGACCTTTGCAACAACCTCACCTCAACATGGATCAAAGGAGGCCTAAGAGTGGAGGCAATAGAGGGCCACATCTTGTGCCTGAATCACCATCATCTTTATTTCAAAAACCAGAGGTCCCATACACACATGGTCAAGCATATGATACTCACCATCGCAGACCATTATGGAGGTCGTATGCAGAAAAATATACTCAATTACATACCAATGCTAAGGACCAACCACCAAAGAAATTGGATATTCAAAGGCATGTTCAAAATTTGGACACAAGGAAACCTCGTGTCAAATTTGGGGGCAACACACTAGAGCAAACTCATGACATTCCTATAGAGTATACAAGGACAAAGTAGATATTCTATTCCTCGTCATGACTCCATACCAAGTGGTCCATATACGCAACATCATTATAGACCTCCTCCATATGAACATGTCTATTATCAATACCATCCATATGTAGCATCCTCCTCCACTCGGTGGTTCAGGCATGGGGTTTGGTCCAAGAAGTTGATCTCCACCTAAGAACAATTTGGAACAACAAATCAAGGACTTACAAAAGAAAATGGAGGACATAAATACACCGAAGCCAACTTACACAATGAGAGACATATGTCCCTATCCATTTGACAAAAGCATTCCAATGCCTCCTTTTCCTACACATTTCGTGACACCTAAGCTTGATAAGTACAGAGGAAAAGGGGATCCTAAGGCACATATAAGACAATTTTTCACAGTTTGCATTGAGGTAGCAATAGAAGAGACATATTTGATGAGATTATTCCCACAAAGCTTAGGTGATCAAGCTATGGAATGGTTCTCTCAACTTCCACCTGGAATTAAGTCTTGGGGTGACTTAGCTGAGGCATTTATACATTTCTCATACAACATAGAGACATACATATTAGTCACTACCTTGTGCAACACCAAGCAAAAGGATGGAGAATCTTTTTCATCATTCTTACAAAGATGGAGGAATCTAGCCAGCAGATGCTCTTGTGAAATTCCATAAAAACAAATGGTAGAAATATTCACTCAGAATGTTAACAAAGACATTGGTTATGACCTAAGAAAATCTTGTTTGTCCACCTTCAAAGACGTCATTGAAAAAGGCTTGGCAATAGAAAAGGTCCTAATTGAACAAGGAGTCATTAAGATATTCAAGGAAAACAAAGATGACTTTAAAGGAAAAGATAAGCCAAGATTTTGGAACAAAAACAAGAACGCAGTCAATGATGGTGTTGTGGATGCCAATATAGTGTGACCCAAAATCATTTTTTTCCGGATCAAGTTCTACAAACAATCAAGTGAATACTCAAACAACTTCAAAGTCATGAAGGAAGTACACTCCATTGGGAGAACCACTTGAGTTTGTTTTCAAAAAGCTAGTGTCAAACAAGATAATCACAATTCCAGATTTTCCTCCATATGAGCCAAAGGTCAAACCAAATTGGTGGAATGATGATGAATATTGTGAATTTCATAAGAGCAAAGGTCATAAAATAGGTAATTGTCATCGACTGAAGAACATCATACAAGATCTTATTGATAGAGGTGACATTGAGATTGAAGGACACTCATCCAATCAAGAACATGAGATGTTTAAGGAACCATTCCCAAAGCATGACAAGGGAAAAGCTACAGCCACAGATGGCCAAACCAACTATACCAGAGCATCCTATAACTCTGATTCCACTATCAATCACATTTCGATGGACAATTATGTCTCTACCATTATCATCAAGGACAAAACACCTGAAAATTATACTCAAAGACCCAAGATCATCCTGAAAGGAATTGGATCTTCTTCCAAACCTACCTCTGAATGTAATGTTACAACTCATTGAGGTAAATTCACTTTGCAAGGTGCTCCAGCTAAAAACACTTCTTCTTCATCAACCAAACCTGAGTATGACCTTGTAGAATAGTTGGGGAAGACACCCACACTCATCTCAATCCTTGAGCTCTTACGCATATCCCCCGCACATAAAGCCATTCTTTACAAAATCTTGAGAGACACTTCTGTTCCTACTGATCTGAATGTGGACCAGTTTCAAGCCATGGTGGGATACCTTTCTATTTCACACTCCCTTACATTCACAGAAGTTGATGACGCCTCTGTAAGTCAGCCACATAATGCACCATTACACATTGAAGCCTTCATACACAAACATCGAATAAAACGAGTCCTAATAGATGGAGGAGCAGGTCTGAACATTTGTACATTGAGCACTATTAAACAATTGGGATATTCAGATAATGCTATGAATTCTACAAACAAAATTACCATCAAGGCATATGATGATGAAGAGCGTTCATCCAAAGGCATAGACACCTTGCCTCTCAGAGTTGGGCCAGTTACGAAGGATGTGGTTTGTCAAGTCCTAGACCTGGATCTCACATACAATATATTACTAAGATGTCCTTGGATTCATGAAATGAGGGCAATCACATCTACATATCACCAATGCATTAAGTTTCCTCACAACGGAGTTGAAATAACAGTTAATGGTGATCCTAATCCATACATATACTACAATAACTTGAGACCAAAAACTGAGATGATCATTCCAAGTAATAGGGAAGTTGTCCCTTCTTTTGCATACATTGAACTTGAATCATTAAAACCTTCGACATCAAAACAAGGTGAGCTTAAAGGGAAATTTCAGGACAAGGGCATGGGTGAATACACTTTGAATCAAACCATGTGCTTACAACAAGTTATGAGTTCACCAAAAGAGTATGGAAGGCCACATCCTAATAAGCAAGTATCTATCATTATACTCAAATGGGACCCTACTATCTTTCAAAGATGGGGTGAGTTGGAAGAAGAAGACTTATACAAAATTCTTTACAAAGACCTTGAAAATGATACACAAGATCACATCAACATACCATGTGAAAAGTATGGCAAAGGATTCAAGATCCTACAAAAATTTGGATATGATGGCAAAAGTCCTCTTGGTTTAAGAAAGGAAGGCATCATTGAACCTTTACAACCTGAATTGACATTTAAAAAGGAACACTCTAAAGGACTTGGTTTTATGACTTCCAAGGTAAACACTCGAAAGACAAGAGAAGCATTACAAATCAAAGCTGCCAAAATTCAACAAGAGAATCGCTATTCCACAGACTCCAATGAATGGGAATGAGATTCAGACAAATCCTGTAGTGACTATGAACTCACTGAGACATTTCGAGACTCAGGTGAACCCACAGAAGAAGAGGAATTTTATAGAAAATTCAAAGTTGGTCAAGAAACAACCCCTGAGGATCCCACATAGTCCTTTCCTCTAGGTTCTAGGTCGAAATCACAAAGAATGAGAACACCTGTCCTGGAATGCGCTACTAGTGATGACCATTTGGATTCATTCATGATCGAGACAGATGAGGAGAGTGCCAATGATGACCTCGATGATTACCTCGACATACCTGAATATAACTGCATTTTCACTCTTAGCCCCACTAACTTTGAATACATCAAAGGCCTTCCCCTTGTTCACCACCAACTTGTTGATTGGGACCATGAAGGACCTGCACAGTTCGACACATTCCAAAATGATGAAGCCTTTATTGATTATCTAGGCATACGAGATGATCTTCCCCTTGGGGACCATAAAGCAGGATACACTATAGAGCTCAATAGCATGGCATATTTTGGTGAGGGTGTCGGGCCTTCCAGTCGCAAAAACATAAAAATAAAAACAAATCAAGGGTCTTATGGCGAAAACCACATTGTGGTGATGTCTGACCCCAAAAAAGTAAAAAGAAAGGATGTATCTGAGGGCGAAAACCTCTCTGAGGCACCCGAGGATGGAAGGCTCGACATTCTCCCAGCATCCTATGAAGAAAAGTCATCTATGTTGGTAGAGGAAACCATCAAAACAAACATTGGTATAGAAGAAAGTCCACATAACATATTCCTGGCACAATCTCTGACGGAGATAGAAAGATCAAAGTTCATAAGTTTCTTCACAGAGTGACAAATCAATTTTGCATGGTCATACGTTGATATGCCGGGATTGGATCTAGATTTGGTAATGCATCATTTGACAGTTAAACCGGGGGCAAAACCAGTGAAACAAAAATTAAGAAAGATGCATCCACAAGTGGCATTATTAGTCAAGGCAGAGCTTGAAAAATTATTGGATGTCGGATTCATATGCCCAATTGATTATCCTGAATGGATATCCAACTTAGTGCCTATCAATAAACTAGATCGTAGCATCAGAATATGTACAAAATTAAGAGACATCAACAAGGCTTGTCCTAAGGATGACTTCCCATTACCAAACATAGATTTGATTGTAGATCTCACAGTAGGTCATGAGATGTTATCTTTGATGGATGGATTCTCTGGTTATAATCAAATAAAAATCGCATCCGAGGATCAGCACAAAACAACATTCACTTGTCCTTGGGGAACTTTCTGTTGGAATGTCATGCCCTTTGGGCTAAAAAATGCACGCGCTACATATCAAAGAGCCATGACTACTATCTTTCATGATCTCATGCACGTTACTGTGGAAGATTATGTTGATGACCTCTTGAGAAAATTAATAGATAGAGATACACATTTGGACATACTTTCAGTCATCTTTGATCTGTTGGAAAAATACAAAGTAAGATTAAACCCCAAGAAATGTGTCTTTAAAGTAACCTCTGGGAAGCTCCTGGGATTCATTGTCTCAAAAAAAGGAATCGAAGCCGATCCAGCAAAAGTCAAGGCCATCCTAGAGATGCAACCACCACGAAATATCAGTCAACTTTGATCTTTGCAAGGGAGACTCCAGTCCATACGAAGATTCATAGCACAACTTGCAGATAAATGTAATCCTTTTAGCACTTGCTACATAAAAACATCAAATTCAAATGGGATGATAATTGTCAACAGGCTTTTCAGATACTCAAAGATTATCTTCTAAATCCACCAGTATTGATGCCACCAGTTCCAGATCAACCTCTACTATTATACATATTAGCTACTTCAACAGCACTGGGGGCACTCTTAGCACAACAGGTGGCTGGGGGCAAAGAAAAGACAGTCTACTACATCAGTCACACATTGGTGGGATATGAGCTAAACTACACACCAATCGAGTGTGCGTGTCTCATTGTGGTCTTTGCTTCACAGAAATTACGACATTACATGTTAACTTATAAAACTAAAATGGTTGCAAGGATCGATCCATTGAAATACCTTCTCAATAAGGCAATGCTTACTGGTCGACTAGCCAAATGAGTGATGCTCTTGAGTGAATTCGACATTGAGTATGTGGACAGAAAAGCAATAAAAGGAAAAGCCATCATAGATCAATTGGCAGATTCTCCCATGATAGATGATGTTCCTCTAACCTCAGAATTCCCAGATGAATCCATCTTGACAATGTCACGCGCAAAGCCTTGGCAGCTGTACTTTGACAGCTCATACACACAGCATGGGGTAGGAGTTGGTATCGTCTTCATAACTCCTCAAGGGGATTCCATACCAAAATCATATCGATTATCATTTCCCTGCACTAATAACATAGCAGAATATGAGGCATTAACAACGAGATTACGGATTACAGTTCAGTGGAAGATCGAGGAACTTCAATTTTTTGGGGACTCTCAACTTATAATTCATCAAGCAACTGATGACTACCAAACAAAGGATGAGAAATTAATGCCTTATAAAAGAATGGTGGATGACCTGAAACAACATTTCATGAAGTTAGACTTTGAGCAAATACCAAGAGAGCAGAATTGAGCCGCGGATGCCATGGCTACAATTGCTTCACTAATCGATCTACTGTAGAATGAGACCCGCTATGAGTTCTTGGTGGACAACCTTTTGGTTCCCTCATATGATATCACTCCTACTGAGATGATATGTGTCGTCGGTCCTGAGTCCCAGTTATATGGTCCCATTTTCACATACCTTCGTGACAATACCCTTCCTCTTGACTTATCCAATAACCAACGTCGTACTTTCACTTGCCAATCTTCTCGATACATCATTTTAGCCGATATCCTATACCATCAAAGTCTAGATGGAACTCTTCTTAGATGTTTAGAAGGGGATGAAGCTCATATTGCATTATGTGAAGTTCATGAAGGGATATGTGGTCCACATTCTAGTGGTCCTACCTTAGCCAAGAAACTCATTCGGACTGGATATTACTGGCCCAATATGAAAAAAGATGATAGTTCCGATACTTAATGTAAGTACAGATCCAATAACCAACAAGATGAGAGGGGGGGGTGAATCATACAAACTTAATCTTCCATAAAAACATCAGATTCAACCTCGATAACATATACTTCAGTAATATAATCAAAACTGTTAAACATGCAAACTCAAAAGCATATAAACATCATAAACCTCATAACACCAGATTTAACGTGAAAACCAAAATAGGGAAAAACCACTGTGGGATTTTGGACCCACTAAGAAATATACTCTTCTAGAGTATGCTCGGTTAAAATCAAATCCTATTAAAGATTACAAACACATTGCTAGATGTGACTCAGTTAAGGGATTTCCCTCAGATCTGTTAGGATCTTCACCTTGTTAGAAGTGGCCTTGTTAAAGGATTTCAAACACTCAATTAGAATGTCACCTTGCTAGAGGGTTTTACAAATAAGATTGTTAAGTCCACTCGGTTAAGAGATTTTTGTCACTTTCACAAAATAACAGTAATAAAATCTATCTACAACTTCACATCTAAAATGCTAAAGCAGATTCTTATTTGCTCAATACAATCTGGACATAGAACTAATCTTGTCCATCTACTAGGCTTCTATACTCTGTTATTCAAACAAGTCTTCAAGCTTCTGTGCTCGGTAATAATTCTGTAGCATCCCTGTGCATACATTGTTTATCAATAGTTCCCTATTTATAAACAATTCACCAACCGCTTAATCTCCTTGATCACATTTCCCATGATCAATCATAGCCATCAGATCTTCAAACTTTGACCAGGTTCAATGTATCCTTCGATCTGAAAAACATTTTACCCTGCCTTGGAACTTGCATACATTTCTTGGAACTTGTGCTAGGGTATTGTGGTTCAATCTGAGCTGTAGATCTTCATGCCAATTTTCCTTTGCCATAGATTCATTAACAAACTTCATGCACGACATACCAATCATTTAATCAGTTCAAGCTCATCAGCTTCCTTCATTAAATAACGCATGTAACCATTTAATGTATTCTGTTATAGCTCGGTTACAACTCGGTAACAACTTGGTAAATACTAAACTTCACTCGGTAGACATTCTGCCTTCATTAACCGATAGCAATAACCTTAGGGTTTACTGACTAGGTTCTTTGCTCGGTAACATAGTATAGTATTTACCTTACAATTTACAACATATGTATGATGTTAAAACAATCTAAATAATGTTATCTCATCATTATCTGACTCAATAGTTGCCCATTGAATACCTTATTCATCCCCTTATTCATCATATTCTTTCTATGTCTTTTACCGACATCTTTATACTCTTCAAATCATACTTCTCAAGATATGGCAACATCATACTGAACTAGAAAATTAATTTCTTGACATCAATGACAAAATAATAATATCAAGATAGTAAACATCCTTAATCAGTTATTTCCATAATCATCAACAACCTTCTCAATATCCTTATTGAAATGCCAACAATTTCCCATTGTCTGTTATAATGCCAAATGCCAACAATCTCCCCCTTTGGCATTGATGGCAAAACCAATTGATTTGACCTTAAAAAGATTCAGATTGCTGTGATTCTGAAATGCTGAAATGCTCTCTTGCTATCAACAGACTTCTCCTATTTTCTTCAGTCTTCTCCCCTTTTTTAATCTTCAGTTTCAATCTTTTTAAATAGTCTTCTCCCCCTTTGACAACAATGCCAAAAAGTAAAGAACTAAACCATAATTTCTTCCTGTAGGAAGTGATTGCCTGCTGTTGTGTATCAACTGAGTCTCAGTCAGAGCATTTTGTCTTCAATTCCTATTCCCTGTATTATATCCTGCATTATTTCTTGCACACCTTTAGAAAACATCCTAAAGTATGTAAATCAGCATCAACTCCTAAAATATATTATGTAGAGTCATTGAATTGATGCTTTCACTGAACTCGATTAGTGAGTAGAAGATAGGGGTAGGACCCCTAACTTACTTCTGAGATATTCAAAAGTGTCCCTTGGTAGTGGCTTGGTAAAGATATCTGCTATTTGTTCCTTTGTGCTAACATACTCCAACACCACTTTCTTCTCTTGAGCTTCTTCTCTAAGATAATGATATTTGATAGAGATGTGCTTTGTCTTAGAGTGCATAACAAGATTCTTCAAAATGTTAATGGCACTAGTATTGTCACAGAATATAGTTACTAGCTCGGTAAGTTTCTCATTTATTCCTTCCAACATTTGTTTGATCCATGCTATGTTGGTACAATTCAATGCTGCAACAACATATTCAACTTCTGTTGTTGACTATGAAACACATCCTTGTTTCTTGCTAAGCCAACTCACTAGTCTTTCTCCTAAAAAGAAAGCTCCTCCACTTGTGTTTTTCCTGTCATCAATGTTGCCTGCCCAATCAGCATCAGTATAAACTTTTAAATCAAAATCATTTCCTTTCTAATATACTAAGCCATAATCCTCTGTGCCTTTCAAGTATCTAAAAATTCTTTTGATTGTTGTCATGTGTGTTTCCTTAGGATCTACAGAGAATCTTGCAACTATACCTACTGCATGTGCTATGTCTGGTCTGCTGTGAACAACATATTGTATCTTTCCAATCATGGATCGGTAAAGTGTCTCATCAACAGATGCAGATTCATCATTCTTTGATAATTTACAGTTGGTAGTCATAGGAGTACTTACTGGTTTTGAATACTCCATTCCAAATTTTTTCAAGATTTCCTTTATGTACTTGGATTGAGTAATTAAAATCTCATTTTTCATTTGCAGTATCTGTAAACATATAAAATACTTTATCTCACCAATTAATGACATCTAAAATTCTTTGCTCATTTCATTTCCAAAGTTCTTGCATAGAGATTCATTTCCACAAAATATAATATCATCAACAAATATGGCTGAGATCAGTATTCCATTTTCATCATTCTTCATGTACATATTGTTGTTCTCACTTGTCCTTATAAAACCAATTTTAATCAAATAAGAGTGCAATCTTTCATACCATGCTCTAGGTGCTTGTTTCAGACCATATAATGCTTTGTTCAATTTAGATACTTGATCTTTATTATTGTCTTCAACAAATCCTTCAGGTTGTTCAATAAAAACTTCTTCTAATATTCCATTCAGAAATGTAGATTTGACATCCATTTGATATAGCTTGAAGTTTTTGAAAGCAGCATATGCCAACAATGTTCTTACTCCTTCAAGTCTAGCCACAGGTGCAAAAGTTTCACCATAATCAATTCCTTCTTCTTGAGCATAACCTTTGCAAACTAGTCTTGCTTTATTTTGAATGACCTCACCTTTTTCATTTAGCTTGTTTCTGAAAATCCACTTTGTACCAATTACATTTTTTGTCCTTTCGTCTTGGGATTAGTGTCCGTGTGTCATTCTTCTTGATTTGATCAATCTCTTCTATCATAGCATTTATCCAATCTTCACTGTTAAATGCCTCTTTCACTATTCTCGGTTCAAATTCAGATATCAGACATGTGTTCTGTCTCAGTTTGTTCCTTGTCATCACTAGATCATCCTTATCTCCTATAATCTGACTTGGTGCATGATGTCTTCTGACATATTTGGCTAATACAGGCTCGGTAGGCTCTGTATGATCTTCTTCATCACTTGGTAACTGAATATTTTCTTCATTTTCTCCAATAGTTTTCTCGGTAGGACTTGTCGGTTGAACATAGACAAATTCATCATAATCTTCTGGTTATTTGGAATTTCCTTCATCATTTCTTTCTGCAAATTCATCAATTTTCACATTTGCACTTTCTACTATTTTGTTAGATGATTTGATCAGACATTTAAATGCTTTGCTTCTAGAAGAATAACCTAGAAATGTTCCTTCTTCACTTTTCTGATCAAACCTACCATTTCTATCATCTTTGTGTACATAGCATCTACTTCCAAAGATTTTAAAATAACTTACATTAGATTTCTTGTCATACCAGATTTCATATGGTGTCTTCAAAGTACCTTTCTTTAGTTGTACTCAGTTCAAGGTGTAAACTGTTGTGCTTATTGCTTCTCTCCAAAATGTTTGTGGCACTTTCTTTTCAATCATCAGGGTTCTGGCACAATCCACAATAGATCTGTTTCTTCTCTCAACTATTCCATTCTGCTGTGGAGTTCTTGGTGCAGAGACTTGTCTATTAATACCATGATCATTGCAGAATAAGTTGAACTCATCAGATGTGAACTCTCCTCCTCTATCTGATCTAAGACATTTCAGTTGTCTTCCTGTTTCATTTTCAACTCTTGCCTTGTACCATTTAAACATTTGAAAAGCTTCTGATTTTTCTTTTAAAAACATAACTGACATCATCCTTCAATAGTCATCCACAAATAATATAAAATATTTATCACCATAATAACTTTAAACTTTCATAGGACCACAAAGATCAGTGTGCACAAGATATAAAATTACCTTAGAAGTGTAAGACTTACTTGTAAAGCTTGATCTTGTCATCTTACCCATCTGGCATCCTCGTTACATAGCATTCTCAGGCTTTTCAAGACTCGGTAGACCTCTTACTCAGTGCTTCTTACTTATTTTGATCAGATTATCAAAATTTACATGAAAAAACCTTTTATGTCATAACCAGGTATCATCTATCTTTGCATACACACATTTGTTCCGAGTTAAGTCAAGGTGAAATGTATTACCTTTTGTTTGTGTCCCGGTAGTAGCTAACTTTCCATTCTTGTCATGAACTTTGACAATTCCCTTCTGAAATTCTATTCGGTAACCTGTATTGTTTAGCTGTGCTACACTCAACAAATTGTATATCAAACCTTCAACCCAATAAACATCATTGCATCTTGGATTATCAAGAAGTGTTATAGATCCTTTACCATTCACTGGACATGGTGCATCATTACCAAATCTTACATAGCTTCCATCATAATCGTCTAACATAACAAACTTGTGTTTATCACCTGTCATATGATGTGAGCATCCACTATCTATGATCCAAGAATCATTAGTATTTACGTGAGATATTAGGGCTTTTTCTTCATACCTTTCTTCATTTGTTCCATCTTTGATAGCCACATAAACTACTTCCTATGTATCAGTTTCATCTGATTTATCATCATTGGATTCCTCATCAACTATTAAGCATGTCTTTCTATCTCTTCTTCTGAAGTCTTGGTGTCCTCTGTAATGATTGTCTTTCTTTCTGTCATCTCAATAATCTCTCTTTTCAGTAGAATCTTTGTCAAGATAGTTAGAAGCCATATGTCCCATTTTATCACAATTGAAACATTTCAAAGGTAGTTTTCCTTTATACTTACCTTTGCCTCTTAGTAACCTTCTGGCTAATAGTGCTTCAAACTCTTCCTGCTTTTTGATTTCCTCATACAATTTGTATACTTCTTCCATGTTCTTACGAAATCTTTCACTTGCTCCACTGTGATCTCCTTCAGAGTACTTATACTTTCTTTTATTGTAATCATTAGATTCATCAAGATGAAAAGAACTAAATGTAGATTCAACTTTATTTACTGAAGATCACTGTTATCAAAGTTACTTAACTCAAATGCATGTAGCTTACCAATAGTAGCATCTAAAGAAACTAGCATATTAGGTACATACCTCAATTTATTGATTGCAGAGACTTGGATTGCATAAGTCGGTAGAAGGGTTCTTAACAACTTACTTGTTATATCCTTTTCTTCAATAGTTCCACCTGCTCTTTTGATTTGATTGACAATCTCCTTTAGTCTTGTATTGTATTGAATTATGTTCTCACCTTCATTCATCCTCATAGATTCAAGTTGTCCTCTTAGACTATCTACTTTTTCTCTTTGAACATGTTCATCTCCTCCATATACTGATATGAGCTTATCCCACATAGCCTTTGCATCATTGCAGCCTTCTAGATCATTAAACTCTGAGTCGGTCAATGCAGATGTTATTTCAATCATTGCTTGGATATGTTCTTGCTTTGCCTTTATCTCTTCCATTGTCAATGGATAGGTGCTCGGTGGGATGAAATCATTCTCCAGATAATATACAACATATTCTCCAACTCCTGATAGATGCAGCTTCATCTTTTTCTGCCATGTAGAGAAACTTGAGTTGTTCAGCTCCGGTGCATCCCTCTTATACATCTTTGGATCTTTGCCTCAAGTACCTTTAAACTTTTCTTCTGGAGTCCAAAGCTCTGATACCAATTGATAGTTCTGATACTTAATGTAAGTACAAATCCAATAGCCAACAAGATGAGAGGGGGGGGGGTGAATCATAAAAACTTAATCTTCCATAAAAATATCAGATTCAACCTCGGTAACATATACTTCAGAAATATAACTAAAACTGTTAAACATGCAAACTCAAAAGCATATAAACATCATAAACCTCATAACACCAGATTTAACGTGGAAACCCAAATAGGGAAAAACCACTATGGGATTTCAGACCCACTAAGAAATATACTCTTCTAGAGTATGCTCGGTTAAAAGCAAATCCTGTTAAAGATTACAAACACATTGCTAGATGTGACCCAGTTAAGAGATTTCCCTCAGATCTGTTAGGATCTTCACCTTGTTAGAAGTGACATTTTTAAAGGATTTCAAACACTCAATTAGAATGTCACCTTGCTAGAGGGTTTTACAAATAAGACTATTAAGTCCACTCAGTTAAGAGATTTTCTATCACTTTCACAAAATAACAGTAATAAAATCTATCTGCAACTTCACATCTAATATGCTAAAGCAGATTCTTATTTTCTCAATACAATCTAGACATAGAACTAATCTTGTCCATCTGCTGGGCTTCTATACTCTGTTATTCAAACAGATCTTCAAGCTTCTATGCTCGGTAATCATTCTGTAGCATCCCTGTGCATACATTTGCCCGCATACATTGTTTATCAATAGTTCCCTATTTATAAACAATTCGCCAACCGCTTAATCTCCTTGATCACATTTTCCATGATCAATCATAGCCATCAGATCTTCAAACTTTGACCAAGTTCAATTTATCCTTCGATCTGAAAAATGTTTTACCATGCCTTGGAACTTGCATACATTTCTTGGAACTTGTGCTAGGGTATTGCGGTTCAATCTGAGCTATATATCTTCATGTCGATTTTCCTTTGCCATAGATTCATTAACAAACTTCATGCACGGCATACCAATCATTTAATCAGTTCCAGCTCATCAACTTCCTTCATTAAATAACGCATGTAACCATTTAATGTATTCTGTTACAGCTCGGTTACAACTTGATAACAACTCGGTAAATACTAAACTTCACTCGGTAGACATTCTGCCTTCATTAACCGATAGCGATAACCTTAGGGTTTACCGACTAGGTTCCTTAGGGTTTATCGACTAGGTTCTTTGCTCGGTAACATAGTATAGTATTAACCTTATAATTTACAACATATGTATGATGTTAAAACAATCTAAACATCATGATCTCATCATTGTCTGACTCGGTAATAGTTGCCCATTGAATACCTTATTCATCCCCTTATTCATCATATTCTTTCTGTGTCTTTTACCGACATCTTTATACTCTTCAAATCATACTCCTCAAGATATGGCAACATCATACTGAATTAGAAAATTAATTTCTTGACATCAATGACAAAATAATAATATCAAGATAGTAAACATCCTTAATCAGTTATTTCCATAATCATCAACAACCTTCTCAATATTGTTATTGAAATGCCAACAATCTCGCATTGTCTGTTATAATTCCAAATGCCAACAAAAGTCTCATATCAGTTTGTCAGGAGATGTAAGCATTGTTAAATTCATGGAGACCTCATTCATGCGCCAGCACAACAACTTCAACCAATTGCGACTCCTTGGCCCTTTTGTCAGTGGGGACTCGATCTCATAGGCAAGATTCACCCTCCTTCCTCCAATGGTCATAAATTCATCATTACTGCTACAGAGTATTTCACAAAATGGATCAAAGCGGTGCCTCTTACACAAGTCACTGGAAAACAAATTGCTACATTCATTCTCAACTATATCATTTGTCGATATAGTATTCCTATTTCCATCATCACCGATAACCGGCGTCCCTTAAAAAATCAGGATGTTCGTGAGCTCTGTGACCATTTCCATATTACCCATCATTTTTACACACCTTATTACCCCCAAGGTAACGATCAAGCTGAGGCATCTAATAAAACAATCCTTAAAATCCTGAAAAAGACAGTCAATGACGCTGGCCACAATTGGCATATCCAACTTAATCCCACACTTTGGGCTTACCGCACAACCGTCTGCACACCTACAGGAGCTACACCCTATTCACTTGTTTACGACACTGAAGCTATCTTGCCTATTGAGGTCGAGTTGCCCTCTTTATGAGTATCTTTGCAAAACATTATCAGTGATGAAGACTACAGGGTCTCTTGCTTACAAGAACTTGAATTATTGGATGAATGAAGATAAACTGCTTTTAATCACCTCAAGGCTTATCAACAACGAATGAGTCACAGCTACAATCATAAAGTCAAGCCTCGCACATTTGAGGTAGGTGACTTGGTTCTTAGAGAAAATCCTAAAAATCAGCAAGATAGAGAGAAGAAGGGCAAATTCGAACCAAACTGGCTTGGTCCTTACATCATCATAGCAACATATGGATTTGGTGCATATTAGCTCTCAACCACAGAAGGTGAACCTTTGGAGGATCCTATCAATAGCATGCACCTTTGCAAGTTTTACACATAGCTCTTCCGAGTATCCTAATTCAAAAATACAAAAAAATAAAAAAAACACAAAAAGACAAAAAAATCATAAAAATAAAAAATTGTTACTTGGTGAAAATCTGGCAAACAAGCGCCTTGTGACACAAAAAATATTGAAAAACAGAAAAACATTTCATCCAATGGTGACAACCACTTCGGTGGTGCCCTGGGCAAGTACCATGGTGAAAAATGGGTCACCGACGCCATGTGTAGAGACATTGCTCCTCCCTCCTTCAGGATTCAACCTCATCCTTTCACGTTGCACACACTCACAACCTATTCATCCATAATAAACTTTACACATTCCCATCATGGCTTGTTATTGATCTACCCAAGATTGGTTCACCATTCATAATAAACCTCCCTTTTCTCCCCTTTCCATTCATAATAAATCAGCTCCTATCTATGGCTAAGGCAAATCCTATGTCTAGTAGTGGGTGTGGAACTGAGAACATCGCCTGTTCTAAGGAGCACAGTTTCTTCCACTTTTCTTCAGTCTATCCGCGCACAATCCGCAATTAAAAAACACTAGCATTGCCAATCCGCGATAAAGTTTCGTCTTCTCCGCAATAAAGTCAGTTGCAATAATCCAGTCAGTTTCAAATGAGACACAACAACAACAATGGGCTTCAACAAATCAAATCTTTCAACAGACTCAGACAACATATGGTTCAGTGCTATCTATCTTTTTTGTGAAAGTAAACATTGTGACCACAATTAAATAGACTTATACAAGTGACAAGAGACACTAAACTTGAGGACTATAATGGATGTTGGTGTCGAGTCTTGGTTTTCTTTGATTTTATCTTTTGGTGACATGTCTTTTAGCTTTTCCAAGATGTCTCTAACTAGAGATTTATCTCCAGGATGTCTTTGACTAGAAAGGCGAGGATGGGGTATCGTCACCTATTTTTCTTTTGTTGTCTGTAGATTGTCTCGTAGTAATGCTATGACTTGTCCAAGGATATGAGGACACTGAGAGTCTAGTGTGAATTGGGGCATTCCTTGTTTGTGACTGTCTTATCTCCATGCAAATAGGTACAATGACTTTCTGGGTCGAACATATGCCTCGATTGTCATAACCTATTTTTCCATAATAAATCTCAATGATGATAACGCACAAGAAGCTCTTTCACTTTCATATCTTCTGTCTTTCATCTCCCTTTCTTGATTGACTTCCATTGTCCTTCTTGAGTTCGCGTAGCCTATTATCACATGATTGAGTATAATGACACAACAAAAACATTTGCATTTCATGTAGTTGCATCTGCATTCCCACATATTAGCATTTCATACATACATATAGATATCACAATTGCATCACATCCTGCACACAACACATGTAAGTATATTTTACATTCTCATCATGTAAATAGTTCTTTGCATTATCATATTCATTTGCATTTCATACATTCACAATTGCATTGGCATAACATATAAAAACATAAAAAATAAAAAATATTGCATTTCATTATGTACATATTTGCATCCATATCATAAGCATCACATAGAAACATACATTATGAAACATCTCATCACATAGGTACACATGCATATAGCTACCACAAAGATGAATCTCATATATATATATATATATATATATATATATATAATCATAAGTGTCATGATACAATGATGTCAAAATCATATGGCTACAATCACCTGAAGGTGTCTACATCATCATACAAAATGGTACAAAACTAATACATAGGGAGCCCTCTAAGGCTATGATGAACTCCCTCCCTCAGAGCCACCTAGCCTCAATGGAGTCTGAGCCCTGGAAGGACCCGCTCCAGGATCATCTCTCTTGTCCCCTCTATCTGGTGGTGGTGGAGGACCCATAACCCCACCGCTAGATGCCTGTCTCCTATCCCTCCCTCTAGTGGTCATCATTGTCTGTGATGGTCTACAGAAGCTCCTAACCCGCTACTCTGGTGGCACAGCCCCATAGTATAGGTCTCTCCAGTAGCCTATCTCCTCCCTGGCTCACCAAACATAAGCATAACTAGCTCCTATGTCCTCTGCTACCTACCTCCCTACCCTCAGTGCCATCTCAACCTCTGTATAGCGCTGAATGGCCTGATCCCTCTCCCACTCTGTGTCCCTCAACTATCTCCTGAGCCTAGCTCTCTCCCTCTCTAGATCTTGGATCTCATCTGCCTATCCCTAGCAGATCTCCCTCAACTCCAGTAGCTCATCCTTCTCCACCTCTCCCCCCTGTACCTATGGCTCTACCTATGGCTGCTCATGTGGCTACCCCTACCCTTGTCCTCGTCCCTGTCCCTGTCCCTGTACCTATCTAGGACCCTGTGCTACTAGCACCTGTAATGGTAAACCACCTCGGCCTCTCACCACCCTAGCCTATCTCTCCTCCCCACCCTCTCTCCGTGGAGCCACTCTCCTCTCTCCTATCATCCCCTGCCTCCTCCGCCAGCCTCTACCCCCACCATCTCCATCATCATCCTCATCCCCTGCACCATCTCCATCTATCTTCTCACCTGAATCTGTCAGTCATGAAAAAGGATGCTCAGCCAAATATGCAGTATACTCTGCATCCATCCCTACATCCTCTATCTCTGGCCACATTTCCCAAGGCATGGGCACCATCTCTACCAGCTGCATCACTGCCTGATCATATGACAATAACGGCCTGAAGTGTGCCTGATCTCTCACTGTCCGAGCATACATCCCAGAACCCCGTGGCATCCGCTAAATCCTACCGAATTGCCTGCAAACCCTATCAACCAACTGCCTCTCCAGTACATAGGGCATCTGCCCAATCAGATACCTACTCCTAAAGATGTATGGCAACTCCACTGTATCATCCTCCCACTCCTCACACTCTCGGTATGGTCTCCATACCACAGTGTCAATCTCATCGATGACCCTACGCCAGTGCTCCAGTCTCCCGATCCGCGGCTGAGATGTAATCATATCATATAAATGCACAAAACTGCATCCATGGCCCCTACCTCTGAAATGTATTGGTCAGGTCACCAGCAGATGCTCATAAGCCCATATCTGTAATAATGTCACTCCGCAGTCCAATCTTACAGATCCATGATATACAAACTGATGAAGCTCATAATACAAGTGTGCCAGCACACACGGTCCCCAAGCATATCTAGTATGCTGTGTCACCAGTGTCTCCAATGTGCTCCCCCAGCCCACAGCCAACCCTCGTGTCATCCTATCCGGACACAGGAACCCACTAATCACTCCTCCCAGCACTATTGGTAATGCTAATCCAGTCTGTGTCATCGTGACTGTAGACACCTAAAAATGGTCAACGCTTGCGGAATTATACTTTAACATTTGCACATTGCCTTATTTTAGGTTTTTGCGTTGCATTAACATTTTCTCCTATGTCACACACTTGGTCTTTATCATTTGTGAACATTGAGTCCTTCTTCTACATTCTTCATTCGTCTCGCTCTCAAATTTGGTCTTGTCGACAACACTATCCAGTCATGATTTTGATCGATTTTATCCTATCACATCAATGTGCGTACTCATTTGTCATTATTTTGGACATCGTCAATCCTAATTAGGGTTTTGTCCTCTGATCAATCTTATCATCTGGCAATCGATTTGTCATCAATCCTTATCATTTTCAATCTTGTCGTTTTAACGATCGATTTGTCATCGATCGTTGTCATGTTCAATCTTGTCATTTTGCGATCAATTTGTCATTGATCGTTGTCATTTTCAATCTTGTCGTTTTGCAATCTATTTTGTCATCGATTCTTGTCCTCTTGTCAATTTTTTCATTTTGTGATCGATTTGTCATCGATCGTTGTTTGTCTCAATTATGTCAATTTGGATCAATTAGTCATTGTTCCTCGTCAATTGGTGCATTTATCAATCAAATCATTTATTAGCATCGGCCTTTGTCAGTTAGAATCATGATCATAATCGAATCAACATCAATTATCTTTCATCAAGACTTAATTGTCGTTCTTGCATTGCTAATTCATCTTCTAGGGTTTCATGATTTAATCATTTAACCTCGTTTATTCATTTCTCTCTCTAGGATTAATAAATTATTTATTTATCCTAAGTCTTCTCATCGCAATTAAATGTTTATTTAATTGGCTAATTAATTTCCTCCTATTTTTGTGAATTAATTAATAAATGACAAATTATTAATTAATTTACCTAATTCCTAATTTCCTAATTTTCATCAATTTTCTATTTTTCTATTTTTCTAATTCCTAATTTCAATTCTCTCCTATTTTTCTCCTAATTTCATGGGAATGACATAGAAATTTGTCATAATTTGTCATAATTGACAATCAATCAATTCTTGACATAGAAATTTGTCATAAATTGTCATGAATTATCAATCAATCAAATTTTGCATAGAAAGTGCATAATTTGTCATAAATTGTCATAATTGACATTTTTGATTTGCAATTTCTATTTGGATTGAATCATGCTAATTTGATCTTTTTCTCCAATTTCTCTATAAATTGGATGAATTTCTTCAATCTAATCCCTAATCAGATTATCGAATTTCTAATCACTTTGTCAAATCACATTTCAAGTACTCTTGCGCCATAATCTTGTCTATTTGCTTTCATCTCATGTGTATGCACTTGAAGGTGAGATCCACAAACAAAGGCTATTTGGAGAGGAAAGAAGAACAATGGAGCCACATGAAGGAAGCATTCAGATCTACGTTTGGTTTGCATAGTATTTAATTTTGAATGTTTTGTCTTTATGTCTTTATTGAGTGTGCTTAGGATAGATCATTGCAATTTGCTTTCGTGATTGAGCTAATGGTTAATGTTTATATTGCTTTGATGATTTCTGATTTCCTATGCTACATCAATTGGTGAACCCGACATGAACTAACCCCCTAACCATGCTTTTGAGTGCTTTTGAGTTGATTTGCAGGTCAAAAAACCCAAAAACAGGGCAGTGCAGGGTTTTTTGGGGACTTTTGTGCCTGTGTAAGACAACTTGCGCCTGTGTTAAGCATTTTGCGCTTGTGTTAGAGACATTCTATGCTTGTGTCATGAGTTCTGTGCCTGTTTCATGAGTTCTGCGCCTGTGTAAAGTCTAGAAACAGAGGTAAAAATGTAGTGTTTTACTTGAAAATTGTTTGTTTTGCATTCTGTTTTCTGCTTTTTGGTTTTTGGTACTAATTCTCTGTGCAGAACCTTGTCATATGCATGACAAAGGCAATAAATGAAACTACTAATACGTTTTGTGTAGGTTCAATAGTCAAAGACTAAGCATATCAAACTTCTGACTTGGGTTTTGCAGGTTGCCTTGGAATACAACTAAACCTTGTGTTTGCAATTAATTTTTAGGCACCTAGTGATTTCTAAATAGGATGGAATGAATGTATGTTTGCTTTGATTGTTGAGCTTGACATTGGAGTAGGAGAGTATGCTCTCATCCTTCTTAGGGTGATCAGAAATCCAGATCTTCGATACCATGCTCATTATTTTGATTGTGTGTCACTTTTAGAGGGCCTGCCTTCCCAACCATTTGCTTTTGCAAGCAAGTGATAATCGTGAGAAGGGAACGACCCAAAGTGAGTACGGCTAGAATACCTTGGCATTCTAACTCACTATAAACAAATACCCGATGAGCGAAAGCTTTGAAGGAAGGGTTACGTGGGAATTGCAGTTACTTGGGAAGTGATGACCCTTGGACTCTTTCTCATATCAACATCTAAGTAGGACCTCATGGTCTAAATCGTGCTTGCGCGACTAAATTTGTTTGGTATCTTGATGGTCTTAATGTCTCAATCACGCTTGCGTGACATCAAAAAGTAACGCTTAACAGAAATCCTGACTAAACACCTTGTTTTTAGAGGCCAAAAACCCTTCTAGTTGCTTGAGAAGGACAAGTTTGAATACTTGGAAGAGATACTAAGTTCACCATGGGGAGATTTCCATGGGGACTGATGCTTGGCTACCCTGAGAAGTGAGTGCCATGGAGGGGAGCCCGTGGGGTCAAGCATCTATGTATTCTCCTTGAATCTCATAATGAGTCTACCTGTCAAGTACCTAATGTCCTTGCCTACCATAAGAAATGTGGGAATGAGCATGATTGTCTTGAGTCTAAGTTGAAATATCTTGTATTCTTTGCTTGTCAAAATTTGAATTGCATCTCATTTCAAAAGCAAGAGAAATTGATTCAAAACAAGGTCAAGCACAAGAACATTTCATTCAACAAAGTTCAATACACCTTCAAACATGGTTATCAAACATTGTTCAAAATCTTGTCTTAACATTCATGTCACTTACATTTAGGTCCATCCTAGGTTGCATTTTGCAAAGTTCATTGTCAAGTACCAAGGTTAGGTTTCACCTAAGTCATACTCCTTTGCATATCAATAAGGGTCATCCATTTGCATATGTCCTCTTGCATTAAAGTCATACCATTGTCATACATTCATATTTGCATACCCTAGGTCTCTTCATTAAGTTTAGGTCATTATCATATCATATTAGGGTCATTTGCATAGTAATTGTCCCTTTGCATATAGTGCCAAATCTAGGTTTTGTCATACTTGAGTAATGCAAATCTTTGATACAACCCTAAGTCATTGTTAAGAAGTCTAGACCTTATCAAACTTTTGTCTTTTTGTCATCAATATCATTTGGTCAAACCTAGCTTAGTATCCAAGCATATAGGGGAGACTTTGTCATTTTGTCCTTTTGTCACTTGGTCCTTTTGTCCTTTGAGGTCTAGACATCATTTCAATTTCCTAAGGGTCTCTTTTAGATTTGCATTCAAAAGTTTGTCAAAATCTTGAAAAACAACCAAAAACATAGATTGCATTCTTGCCATAGATTGCATTTAGTTGCATATCATATATTGTCTTTGAAAAATTCCAAAAATATTGCATTTGCATAAGTGACATGCCTGTTGAAACAAGATCACAATCTAAAAAGATGGGTGAACCAACGTATCAACCCATTGACAACATACCAAATTCACAATTTCAAACCAGTCAAATAATACAAATTGAAGGTTCATCAAACACATCACTACCACCATATGGAATGGTTCAACTTGGACCACCACCATTATATGAACCAATGTTTGTACCTATGAAACTAGGACATGGGAGTGTTCCACCAACTCCAAGAGGAAGTGCACCTTTCAATTGGAATCAACCAAACTTGCAACATGAAATACAAACATTGTATGAAGAACAAACTCTCTCACAAGGATTTGGTTCAGATCAAGGCATTCACCAAGAAACGAATCCAAATATCCGACCAGATTCTTCATCAGATTCCAATGCTTCTGATGATGTTGACATGTTCCTTCAAGATCCAAAGATAACAAAAAAGATGGATAAGTTCTTGAACAAGGTCTTTAAGATGTTTCCACAAAAGTATCTTAACATGATGAGTAATGTGACCTCTTCAAGTGAGCAAATCAATGTTCAAGAACAACAAGGCGGTGAGTTGTTAAGTTTCTCTCCGCATCCAAATGAAGAAAATGCACAACAAGCAACTCAACCTACCTTGATGAGTAAACATGCTTCAAAGGCATTGACAGTGACTATTCCTCAAAAGTCACCATTTGAGACAATAAATAATCCATTATTCAACACAACACCTGTAACACAAGATCAAATAAAGACCACGCAAATATTGACAACTATCCCTCAACAAGAAGTAGTTCCTCATATGCATAAAATGGGATCAAAATCTAAAATGCAAGAGAGCTTCACAACTGGAATGCCTGATATCACCAATGTCCAAAACAATTCCACGATGCAACAAAGTTATTATGTCCCATTAAATTCAATATATTTGCCAAATACTATTGCGACAAATTCTTCGATAATGGCGACACAAAGAGCTACAGATAGTGGTTTGCACCAACAACAACTGTTGCAACAATTGAGTAATACAATGAAAGTGCAATCGAATGTGCAAACAAGCAATGTACAACAACAACAATTTTGCATTCAACAACAAATTGTAGTGCCTTCGGCACCATTACAAGTTAATGCAAACTTGCAACCATCACAATGGATTGGACAAACAACACAACAAGTTAATGCAAGTGTTATACCCCATCTTAAGGAGAAGCAACGAAAACCACCTAAACAAAGTTTTTTACAAATGATGGGATACGCATTGCGACAAAAATTGGTACAAAATCAACAAATTTCGATTCATTAGCATCAACAATATGTGCCTCAATATGTGCCAAGGCAAACAAGCTATCATACTTCACAACCGCAATTGGCGCCTGTGCAATATCAACAACCTACTCAATTGCAATGTTGACCTAGGTTACAAGAAGCACAACAACAAGGTCGATATCAAGGCATAGTACAACCACAACAACAAGAGATGTACCAAGAACATTATATGCCGGAGACACCAAAAACGGCCATTTCAGAGTATCAACAACCGATCGGAAATACGATGTATCGACAAAGAGTACCCACTGGGATTAATTATGGACCTCCAAAATCTGATACAATTGCGCAACAACTTGAGAAGTTGCAACGAAAATTTGATGCATTAGAAACTAAAGGAACAAAGAAGTTGTATACAGATCAAGATTTATGTCCTAATCCATTTGACAAGAGTGTATACATGCCTCCATTCCCTAAGCATTTTGAGGCACCTAATTTTGAGAAATATAAAGGGAATGGCAATCCAAAAGATCACATTCAAGCATTTTTCGCGGCATGTACTGAAGTGAGTTATAAGGAGACATATTTAATGCACTTATTTGCATGAAGTCTCACGGGACAAGCCATGGATTGGTATTCACATCTGCCAGGAAATATAAAGACTTGGTCGGAATTGGCTCAAAAGTTTTTATCTCATTTTGCGTTCAACATCGACAGTGATGTGACCATGTCAGATTTATGCAACACCAAGCAAAAGCAAGGTGAACCATTGGTGACTTTCTTGCAATGATGGTGAAGCTTGTATAGTCGTTCTTCCCTAGATATACCTGAAGAACAACAAGTGAATCTGTTTATCCAAAATTTGGTCCCAGAAATAATGTATGAACTAAAACTAAAAAGTCCCAGTACTATTGAGAAACTCATTAAGAAAGGAATGAGCATTGAAACAACTCTTGTAGCTAAAGGAATTATCAAGCTCAATAAAGACAGTGACAACACAAATTATTTAGGGGACAGGAACAGATTTTGGTATAAAAATAAGAATGTCACTAATGATGGTGTTGTTGATGCAAGAGCGGTGAATGCAAATCAACCCCCATTCATGATCAAGAAGTTGAGTGTTCCTAATATGTCAACTATGGAACAAAATCAAGCACCAATGAGCAATGTTACTCAACAACAACATACTCAACAATATAATCAACAACAAGGCCAACTCCAAAGCCAGCAACGCAAACCTTTCCGATCAAGGGATGGGCCTCCTCGACAATTTACACCATTGGGAGAGCCTATTGAGTCGGTAATGAGGCAATTAATACAAGCAAAATTTATTAAGCTACCCGATATCAAGGCAGAACCAGTGGTAAAACCGCATTGGTGGAATGATAATGCATACTATGAGTATCATCGGTCCAAAGGGCATAAAACCACGTCATGTTTTCAATTGAAACATATGATTCAAGATTTATTAGAGCAAGGAGTAATTGAGGTAGATCCACCCCATGCGACCTCTAACACTGATCATACTATTTTCAAAACTCCTTTGCTTGATCATGACAAGGGTAAAGCGTCTTCTTCCAACTCTGCCCAGATAGCAAATTATGCGAATACTGGTTATAACAATGTCATCAATTGTTTTAGAGCGTCAAATGAGTATGTTTCCACCCTAAGAATAAAGGGACAAGATCCCTCTTGCACGGTCACCACTCGTTGATCTAAAATAGTCCTGAAAGGAGCTCCTGGAGCTCCTTCCAAACCAACTCCTGCAAGCCAGTATAATCTCTTGGATCATCTAGGAAAGACACCTGCCCAAATATCAATCCTTGAGTTATTGAAAATGTCTCCCATGCATCGTGCAGTCCTGGATAAATCTTTAATTGAGTCCACTGTCCTAACAGATATTGATGTTGACCAGTTTCAAGCCCGGATTGGACATCTAGTTGTTTCCCAAAATGTCACATTTTCTGATAATGATATCTCACCTGATAAGCTCCCTCATAATGATCCTTTGCACCTAGAAGTCTTTGTCCATAATTGCAAAATTCGATGAGTCTTGATAGATGGCGGAGCGGGTCTTAATATTTGCACTTTGAGAGTGGTCATTGGCCTTGGATATACAGAAAATGATATTGATGCTTCCAGAAGAATAACAATAAAAGCATATGATGATGCTGAGCGCCCATCCAAAGGGATAATTACATTGCCTATCAGAGTTGGTCTAGTGACAGAAAACACTTTCTTGCAGGTCTTGGACCTTGATCTCCCTTACAATATGATTCTTGGTCGTCCATGGATCCATGCAATGAAAGTAGTTCCATCCACTTATCATCAATGTTTAAAATATCCTTACAATGGAATTGAAATAACAATTCCAGGAGATCCTAATCCATTTCAATTTTGTGCTACTCTAAAAGATACCCCTCAGCAGCAAGTCCCAGTCAATAGAGAGGCCAATTCACATAGTTATGTGGATCCTAAGGAATTGTTAGATGCTGTCAACGGAAAATTGAAGATACAAGACCAAGGATGCGGAGAATATTCAATGGATCAAACATTCCTCATCGGGAATTTACCAATATCTCCAAAATCATATGGCAAACCGCATTTATTGCAAAAGGAACCCAAGGTCATTATTCAATATCAGCCTCCCACTACATTTACAAGATGGGGTGAACTTGACAAAGAAACTTTAGATGATGATGTCATAGATTGGCTTTACAAAGATCCAACTGAGACCCCACCTATTAGGTTGCCAGTGGAACAATACGGCAAAGGATTTACTATGCTGCAAAAGAAAGGATATGATGGCTGCAGTGGCTTAGGCCTGAACAACAATGGAAGGCTAGAACCTGTTATACCCAAGATGCGACCTCCGACTTTAGGGTTAGGTTTTGTACCATTGTGAATTGGACCCTCATCTTCCAAAGTGCCCACGTGTAGAAAAGGGCATGACTCTGATGATGAAATAACACCTGAGGATACCCGACCTGAAACTGATTCCAATGAATGGGAGTGGAGTTCTTTTTCTTCTAGCTCCTATGCCCTCGACAATATTTTCATTGACCCTGATAATTTGCCTATGGAAGACAAACATGAAATAACTCCTCTTCCTAAAACATGTCCTCGTGCTTGGATAGAGTCATTCTGGGATCCAAGCTCTGAATCAGATACAAGCAGTTCAGATAGTGACACCACAGATGTTTACATCTTTACCATATCAGCCCTTTCTCTTCTTACAACCGATGATGACATGCCCCTCATCTATCCCTAGCTTATCCAACATGACCAACAAGAACCACTCACATTGGATTGTTTTCAAAATGACGAAGCAATTGCAGAATTCCTTGGACTACGGGAAGGCATGCCACAGGGTGATCATAAGGCAGGATTTGCTATCGATTTGGATTCCACAGCATATTTTGGGGAGTCAACTCCCTCTTCTAGTCATCAAAATGAAAAAAGAAAAGAAACAGTAAAAAATCAAAAGAATAGATCTTTGAGTGAAAACCGTAAGGCACTCTCTGATCATACAAAAGTAAAAACAAAAGACGTACCTGCAGATGAAAACCTCTCTGAGGCACCCAAAGGTGGAAGAGTGGACATACCCCTATCCAATTAGGACAAATCAACATTGCTGGTGGAAATGACTGAGGAAATCAATTTGGGTACACCTGACAACCCTAAGGTCATTCATTTTGTTGCTTCTCTATCAAACCAGGAAAAGATAGATTTTGTCAATTTCTTTCTTGAGAAGAAGATCAGCTTTGCATGGTCCTATGCAGATATGCCTAGCCTCGATCCAGAATTAGTCCTTCATCATTTGCCATTGAAAGCCGATGCCAAGCCTGTCAAACAGAAACTTCAAAAGATGCATCCCCAGGTGGCTCTTTTGGTCAAGGTGGAACTGAAAAAATTACTGGATGTGGGCTTCATTAGACCCATTGATTATGCAGACTGGATTTCAAATTTAGTACAAGTTAGCAAAGTAACTGGGGGCATCAGAATCAGCACAGATTTTAGGGATCTCAATAAAGCATGCCCTAAGGATGATTTTCCATTGCCAAATATCAACATCATAGTGGACATGACTGCTGGATATGAGATGCTCTCATTGATGGATGGTTTCTCCGGCTATAACCAAATTCGCATTGCTCCTAAAGATCAACATAAGACAACATTCACCTATGCTTGGGGTACTTATTGCTGGAATGTGATGCCCTTTGGTCTTAAAAATGCAGGCGCGACATATCAAAGAGTGATGACGACAATTTTTCATGATTTCATGCATACTTTGATGGAGGACTATGTTGATGACTTGTTATGTAAATCTGTCACCAGAGATAGTCATTTAGCCATCCTGGGCCCAATCTTTGACCGAATGGAGACCTACACGCTTAGACTCAATCCAAAGAAGTGTGTCTTTGGTGTCATAGCTGGCAAGTTACTAAGGTACATTGTTTCTCACAGAGGCATTGAGGTCAACCCTACCAAGGTTAAAGCAATAATGGATATGCCTCCACCTTCAAATCTCCAGCAATTAAGAAGTCTACAAGGAAAGCTACAGTTAATCCGCTGCTTCATAACTCAGTTGGCCAACAAATGTCATCCATTCCAGCATCTACTGCATAAAGGTGTCTCTTTTAAATGGACTGAGCAATGTCAATTAGCCTTTCAAGCTCTCAAAGAATATTTGCTGTCGCCACCTATCCTAATGCCTCCTATAGAAGGAAAGCCATTTTTATTGTATATTTCTGCAACTGAAATGACATTAGGAGTTCTCTTGGCCCAACAAGATGAGAACGGCAAAGAGCGAGCTATTTACTATATCAACTGGACATTGGTAGGTTATGAGCTAAATTATTCAACTATTGAAAGGGCATGCTTAGCAGTGGTATTTGCAACACAAAAGCTTCGACATTATATGCTAAGCCACCAAACATTGTTGGTTGCAAAAATTGATCCCTTAAAATACTTGCTTAGTCAAGCAGCTTTGACAGGTCGCCTAGCAAAGTGGGTTATGATTCTCAGTGAATTTGACATTGAGTATATGGAGCGAAAGGAGATAAAAGGAAAAGTCATAGCAGATCAACTTGCAGAGGCTCCTATTTCTGATGATCACCCCATATTGACCGATTTTCCAGATGAATCAGTCTTTACTCTTACAACTTCTAATGAATGGAAGTTATACTTTGATGGATCCCATACCAAGTTCAGGTCCGGAGCTGGCATCTTGTTTGTCACCCCTCAAGGTGATGCTATTCCCAAGTCCTACAGGATAACTTTTCATTGTACCAATAACATTGCAGAGTATGAAGCATTGGTTACAGGACTTCGAGTAGCAGTCCACTGGAACATCACGCATTTGCAAGTCTATGGAGATTCTCAATTAGTCATCCGACAAGTGAATGATGACTATGAAACAAAAGATGAAAAGCTTATTCCCTATAAGCATATGGTAGATTTCTTCAAGACAAAATTCACGGCTATCCATTTCAGTCAAGTTCCCAGAATGCAAAACAAGTCGGCAGATGCGATGGCTACGATTGCTTGCATGTTAAATATGCTAAACAATATGGACAAATGTGAATTTTTGGTCGAATAGTTGCTGGTTCCTTCTTTTGACATTCCGACAACAGATGTGATGTGCGTTCTTGTTGGTCCCAACTCCCCGTGGTACAATGACGTATATCAATATTTGAAATCCCAAACCTTACCACCCAACCTTTCCGCTAACCAACGCCGAGCCTTTATCCGACAGATAGCCAAATATGTCATCATCGCCGACACCCTTTATCGTCGTTCCTTTGACCATACCCTCCTCGAGTGTTTGGATTCTGATGAAGCACAAATGGCTTTACACGAGGTCACGATGGTATATGCGGGGGCCATTTCAATGGTCTGAGCTTAGCCAAAAAGTTGATTCGTGCTGGGTATTATTGGCCTACTCTGGAAAAAGATGTTCATGATTTTGTTAAGAAGTGCTACAAGTGCCAGATCCATGGAAATTACATTCATGCACCAGCCCAAGAGCTTCATTCTGTCATATCTCCATGGCCCTTTTCTCAATGGGGATTGGATCTTATTGGCAAAATTCACCCGACATCTGCAAATGGACACAAGTTTATCATTATAGCCACAGAGTATTTTACCAAATGGATCGAGGCTATCCCCATGACCTATATCACTGGTGTGCAAATTTCAAAATTCCTATTGAATTATATCATATGTCAGTATGGGGTTCCTCTTTCCATAGTCACTGATAATGGTTGCCCCTTCAAGAATAAAGATGTCAAGGAACTCTGTGCAAAGTTTCATATCCAACACCATTTCTTCAGTCCATACTATCCACAGGGGAATGGTCAAGCTGAAGCATCAAATAAAACCATTATCAAGATCCTGAAAAAGGTTGTCAATGACACTGGTCGAGATTGGCATGTACAATTGAATGTAGCACTATGGGCCTATCACACTTCTATCTGCACACCTACTGGCGCAACACCTTATTCCTTGGTGTATGGTGCGGAAGCCATTTTACCCTTGGAAGTGGAGATTCCTTCCTTGCGTGTTTCCTTGCAACACCTGATTGATGATGAGACACACAGAGTCTCACGGTTGCACCAGCTTGAGATGTTAGATGAGAAACGTCAAACAACCCTGACACATTTGCAAGCATATCAAAATCGTCTCTGTCGCTCTTATAATAAGAAGGTCAAAGGGCGACACTTCGAAGTGGGAGATCTGGTTTTAAAGGAAAACCCTAAGAATGCACAGTCTACTGACATCATCAAAGGCAAGTTTGAACCTAATTGGGTTGGGCCTTTCATAGTAACTGCAGCATATGGCTCAAGGGCATATCAGCTTGCCACCCCAGAAGGTGAACCTCTGTCTGATCCTATAAATAGCATGCATCTTCGCAAGTACTGGGCATAATTTTCTATCAGTACTTCTTCAAATATGATCCTTAAAAAATACAAAAAAAGTGAAAAAGAAAAAGAGAACAAAAAAAAAAAAGGAGTAAAGAAAAATGATTCGCCCTCCAGTGAAAACCTGGCAAACAGGCGCTTTGGGCAAGTACCATGGTGAAAACCTGGCAATCAGGCACCATGTGTAACAAGATGATTGCTCCGTCATCTGTCATGACCTCTAGTTATGCTTTCTCTTGGCCGGTTTATCATGTCTATCTTCGTCTTGACCCAATGTCCTATTCCAAGCCTGTTATTGGTCAACATCATTGTCTTGCATACTCCAGTTTCTTGTACATATGTTTTGGTCCCAGTCTATGTATGTCTTTCAGATGCGCATTAGGTGCATTCCCCTTGTCATGATCAATCACTGGAACTTTTGCATCCAAAAATGTCCTGAAAAAATCATAAAAATTCAAAAATGTCCTGATATAATTCAAAAAAAATAAAAAATGTCCTAAAAAAATCTCATAAAAATCATAAAAATTGCATAATGTCCTGAAATAAATCCAAAAAAATTGAAAAATGTCTTGAAAAAATCATAAAAATTGAAAAATGTCCTGAAATAAAAAACAAAAAAATTGAAAAATGTCCTGAAATAATTCAAAATTTTTTTTTTTTTTGAAAAATGTCCTGAAAAAATCCCTAAAAAAATCAAATAATGTCCTGAAAAAAACAAACAAAAAATAATATATCCCCTTTGTGCATAGACAGATCGCTGAGCATACATCCAACGACATGCAATCACACTGTGCTTTAATGAAATCATGCGTTAACAGATGAACTTTTCAATCAAACCAGACATTCAAACTGATCCGAATTGTCATATCAATCAACCTCAAAATCATTTGTCCTTGTCTCTACTATCATGGGTCTTATACAAGGTGTGGTATACTCGAAACTAGACTGTGTCCTGTCTTAGACGGGGTACCGCATGTCCTGAAACAAGACAACATGATCGTCCTATCAGCACTTTCAACTTTTGACAATGAAGATCAAGATGTTTGTTTGACTTGTTGGAATTTGTGCATCTTATCTTTTTACTGATTTATCTTTGGCTTTGATCATGTTCCTATGTTGCTCGATGATGTCACTGAGTGATTTAGAGTGACCGGGATGGTTCATGGTCCTTTTCTTTTTTGGTTGTGATTACTGTTTGTTTGTGATGTGTCTGTCTTTTGCAAAAAGGGTTGCATTTCAGCTCTGGCCTTCAATGCCATGATGCTTTGCATCCACTTTGCTACAATAAATAAAGGTTCCCACCTACTTATGTGCATTTGTGAAAGAAAGTTTTTCTTCATCTCTACCTATCCTCTGTCTAATTTCTGCTTACTAACATTTCTTCCGTCAGTCTTGGCAGTGCGTTCGATCCTATCATTTTTATCGATCAATTGGCCTCTTCTCTGCATGTTTCCGGCCAATTCCTCAAGGGGGCATGCATATGTCATTGTCATTGTCTGGGGCATTTTCATTATTGTTCTTTGAAACAACGCTTAAAATCGCATTGTCTCAAAGAGGGGCAAAATATAGACACCTAAAAATGGTCAATGCTTGCGGAATCATACTTTAACATTTGCGCATTGCCTTATTTTAGGTTTTTGCGTTGCATTAACATTTTCTCCTATGTCATGCACTTGGTCTTTATCATTTGTGAACATTGAGTCCTTCTTCTGCATTCTTCATTCGTCTCGCTCTCAAATTTGGTCTTGTCGACAACACTATCCAGTCATGATTTTGATCGATTTTATCCTATCACATCAATGTGCGTACCCATTTGTCATTATTTTGGACATCGTCAATCCTAATTAGGGTTTTGTCCTCTGATCAATCTTATCATCTGGTGATCGATTTGTCATCAATCCTTATCATTTTCAATCTTGTCGTTTTAACGATCGATTTGTCATCGATCGTTGTCATGTTCGATCTTGTCATTTTGCGATCAATTTGTCATTGATCGTTGTCATTTTCAATATTGTCATTTTGCAATCTATTTTGTCATCGATTCTTGTCCTCTTGTCAATTTTGTCATTTTGCGATCGATTTGTCATCAATCGTTGTTTGTCTCAATTATGTCAATTTGGATCAATTAGTCATTGTTCCTCGTCAATTGGCGCATTTATCAATCAAAACATTTATTAGCATCGGCCTTTGTCAGTCAGAATCATGATCATAATCGAATCAACATCAATTATCTTTCATCAAGACTTAATTGTCGTTCTTGCATTGCTAATTCATCTTCTAGGGTTTCGTGATTTAATCATTTAACCTCGTTTATTCATTTCTCTCTCTAGGATTAATAAATTATTTATTTATCCTAAGTCTTCTCATCGCAATTAAATGTTTATTTAATTGGCTAATTAATTTCCTCCTATTTTTGTGAATTAATTAATAAATGACAAATTATTAATTAATTTACCTAATTCCTAATTTCCTAATTTTCATCAATTTTCTATTTTTCTATTTTTCTAATTCCTAATTTCAATTCTCTCCTATTTTTCTCCTAATTTCATGGGAATGACATAGAAATTTGTCATAATTTGTCATAATTGACAATCAATCAATTCTTGACATAGAAATTTGTCATAAATTGTCATGAATTATCAATCAATCAAATTTTGCATAGAAAGTGCATAATTTGTCATAAATTGTCATAATTGACATTTTTGATTTGCAATTTCTATTTGGATTGAATCATGCTAATTTGATCTTTTTCTCCAATTTCTCTATAAATTGGATGAATTTCTTCAATCTAATCCCTAATCAGATTATCGAATTTCTAATCACTTTGTCAAATCACATTTCAAGTACTCTTGTGCCATAATCTTGTCTATTTGCTTTCATCTCATGTGTATACACTTGAAGGTGAGATCCACAAACAAAGGCTATTTGGAGAGGAAAGAAGAACAATGGAGCCACATGAAGGAAGCATTCAGATCTATGTTTGGTTTGCATAGTATTTAGTTTTGAATGTTTTGTCTTTATGTCTTTATTGAGTGTGCTTAGGATAGATCATTGCAATTTTCTTTCATGATTGAGCTAATGGTTAATGTTTATATTGCTTTGATGATTTCCGATTTCCTATGCTACAGTGACCCACGCCACATGTCCAACCCTCATCTCTAGTTCTGGATCCTGAATCACTCGTCTCAGGGCGTCCCTGTCTCCATCTTGATCATAGTGTATCAACTCCCCATTGATCAGGATCCTTAGAATCCTGTACACATCCTCCAAGGTGACTGTCATCTCACCCATCGGCAAATGGAATGTGCATGTCTCATAGTGCCATCTCTCAGCTAAAGTAGTCAGCAATCCCATGTTGGCCCAAAACTTAGGCACATACAGAATGAATCACAAACCCATAACCTCAATCGTGGCTCTGTCCTCAAATGTTAGCTTTGGTCGTAACCTCTGAGTCAATGGGAATCTCTCCTGTGACTCTAGCATAGGTAGGTACTCCTGCAGTCAAACAAATCAATCATGTCAGTCATAGTGGCATTCCCTGTTCATCACAAAATGCTGCTTTTTATCTTAAGTGCTTATGATACTCTATCCTAGTGAAACTCACTGTTCATCACAAAGTGTTGCTTCTATCCTAGTGGTACTCCTTGTTCATCACAAAGTGCTAATCATTTTTTTGCACTCCTTGTTCATCACAAAGTGCTGATCATTTTTTTGCACTCCCTGTTCATCATAAAGTGCTGCTCATATTGGTACTCCCTGTTCATCACAAAGTACTATGTCTTGACACTCACTGTTCATCACAAAGTGCCTCGATCTATCCTATCCTAGGGCCTCTTCTTGAGTGTATCCTCTTGAGTGGTTTCCTAATTGGCAACGTATGTTCTATCATAGAATTGTCAATCCTAGCCCTATCTGCTATTATAGTCTTCCCTAGAGGACCTGCTTGAGTGTATCCTCTTAGCAGCTTATCCAATCAATAGTGTATGTTCACTACCAATTTTCCCTAGAAGACATAAATGCACATTTTGACACAAACATGCCTTCATGACATAAACGCGCCAGCTCTGCACAGATGCACCTGAAATACACAGACGTGCCTATGCTCTGTACAGACGCGCCTGAAATACACAGGCATGCCTGCTCTGCATAGACGTTCCTGACATACACAGATGTGCCCACATAGCACAGACATGCCTGCATAACGCAGATGCGCTCACATTTGACATAGATGCTTTTTCCTGCACAGATGTGTCTGACACAAACACAGATGCACCTAGCTAACCTAGACATGGCTGACACCAACACAAATGTGCCTTGGCATTTTTTGACCTTTTTTTGACATACCTAACACACATTTATTTCTCTACCTAGCATGCATTAATGACAACATTTATTGCGACAAAGTACAAGGAGGTTTTGTGGTACTCACCAGCTCTCTTGCATCTATTGGCCTCTGAAATCGACGAACGCGATCGAATCTATGCATCAATGCCATCGTTGTTGACTATTGCTGCTCTATTCTCTCTCTACACTCTGATCTCTTGGATGTGTGGATGACAATGAGGATGTATTCCCCTCGTGGTCTATTTTATAGACTGCCCTAGCCCTAGCTCTAGCCCTCGTCTCTCGAGTCAGTCTTCTTTATCTCGTGACTCTGTCAGTCTATCCGGTCAGTCCATTCTAGCCTTTCTCTCTTATTGAGAGATTGTCTGCGATCTTTTTAGACATTTTCATCCAATCTCTCGAGGGGGCATATCATTCCCATCTTGGGGCAACTTTGTATCAGTTCATATTATCTTCTTTGAAACAACGCGACAAGCTGCATTGTCTCAAAGAGGGGAAAAATGTAAACACCTAAAATTGTCCTATCTAATTAAATAAATATCTTTATTTATTTAATTATTTAAGCCTAATTCTTCTATTAATTAAATAAATCTTTATTTATTTAATTAATTCATTTATCCTCTTCTAAACTTATTTCTCATTTAAATAAATACATTTATTTATTTAAATTATTCTTTTTCCTAAAATAAATAAATATCTTATTTATTTAATTGATCCCACTTCCTCTATTAATTAAATAAATCTTTATTTATTTAATTAATTCATTATCCTTTTCTACATATGACACATGTCATTCATCTCTTAATTCCTACACTACCTACCCTCTCATTATTTTATTATTTCTTTTACCTACCCTCTAATCATAGCCGACCATTTATCTTTTACACCTCTCAGTCTTATCCCTCCATTTCATATAGTGTCTTCTATATAAGGAGATGCTTCCTTCATTATCAAACCCTCAACTATGCATCCCGATGATTACTCGACTACACTACGCTTTTGAATTTTCATATGCGATCCTACTTGCAACCACATTTTCGTTCTTTGTTGAGCTCTTGTGCACATATAAAATCTGAGAGCAAATATATCAAGCAAGATCAATGGAGATTCAAACCCTATTGGACATGTGATGGTATAATCTATGTGATTTCATTTGATTTGCATTGTCTTAGGTAATCTTCATATGTTATGGTGGATCTTTGTTGTTGTTAGGCTAGGGTTTTGTGGTTGAATTCATTTAGTCTTTCATTATTATTGTTATCCATTTTCACCATATATAGAGGCATCATATATTGGTTTATGTAATCGTAAAGTGAAAAGATACTCCTTAGTGATAACATTAACCATGCAAGAAGGATCGACAACAACACCACGATAGGGGATATCCTTAACCTTCACAACTATGTATAAAGGGTCGTCGAGTGCTCTACTAGTCTCACTAGGGTCAAATATAATACAAGTGTATACACATACAAATGGCTATGACCAATTAAATAAATATTTTTTATTTATTTAATAATTATTCTTCTATTAACTAGTTAATTTGAAAAGATTACTTAATTTAACTCATTTCATTTCTTTCTATTAATTAATTTAATTAATTAATTCATCAATTAATTAAATATCTAATATTTAATTATTCCCCTAATCAATTAATTAAATAGTTAATATTTAATTATTCCTCTAAACAATTAAGTATCTAATATTTAATGATTATTCTTCTATCCTATAGTCTCAAATATTAAATGATTTCTTAAATTATTTAATTCATTTCCAACTCACCTCCCATCTCCACTTCATCTTTCCTTTGCCAACTCATCCATCATGTGGCTAAATTAATTCAACAAAATTAAAATAAATAAAACATTTATCAACCACTTATCTCCAACTTCCAAAATAAATGAAATATTGTGTACGTACACATAATTCCTAACCTTCTTCTATATTCTCTCCAACATCCCTACATCTTAGGAAGGACTTGAGTCCACTTGTCCTCTCATGCCTAAATCTTCTCTAACCATCCCTGGATTCCCTTAGTTAGCAATCCAGTCAAGGTGAGATGAGTAACACTTGTCTTCTCCTTCCCCCTTTCTCTCAACCTTCACCTTTTCTCATAGCCATCCAAATTTGCAAATCTAATCATGAACGTTGATCCAGGACACATAATATTATCCTCTCAAAAGTCTATAAAAGTAGGAGTTTGAGTTGAGAAAGAGTTAGTCTTCAAGTTAAAAATTTGAGTAAAACTTATGCATCCGTGAGTTTTTATCTTGAAGCAATTTAGCAATTTTAGCATTTCTCATTTAGCATAATCAATTAGCTTTAAATAATTTGCATTGCATATCATAGTATTAGTTAACTATTAGTTATCAGTACTGTCTTCATATGCCATCTTGGAAGCCACCAGTGCTTGTCTAAGAGTAAATCATCTGCAACCAGGATGTTAGGAACCAGAAGGACAACTGAGAGGGGGGGGGGTGAATCAGTTGTCAATAAATTATAACCCAAAACTAATTATTCCAACTTAAAATTCAGTGCCACTAAAATAAACTTAATGTCGGTGAAATAGATTAATAGTTATAGCAGTACCGGTATAACTTAATGCATGAAAGAGAAAGCAAAACAACATCCACAACACATGACACAGAGATTTTGACATGGAAATCCTGTAAGGAGAAAAACCATGGTGGTAAACCTTACCCACAATCAAATGATACTATTGTAGATAGTAAGTCTATGCAATAATGGGGTTTGCACATGCAGAAAGGCCAACCACCTAGAGCTCACTAGTCAATCACAAAATAGGAGTCACATTGACTACAATTGGATTGTTAAATCTAATAAACAATGTACTGCTTCAGAATAGCTTCTGCAATGTTGGATTCAGTACCGGTTTAAGTTCTGACCATGAGTGCCAAACACATTCATAACCTTTCCTTCAACCTTTAAATAATATCTGCATGATTAGCACAAGGATCTACTCTTCACAATGATCTTCAATATTTGCAAACACTCATATGTGATCTTCAATTAAGATCTTACAATTATTTATACAAAACCCTAAGACCTTATGATTAGGTCGGCTCACTAAAGATATTACAATTAAAAAATAAGTCTTGATGTGATACAATATGTTGTCTCAATACATTTACATATTATTTAATCAATAAACCATTTCCAAAACGTGTCATGCTGATCTGGAACATGATATCTTGTACCAGTGCATAACCTAGACCTATCTGTCGGTAAAGACAAATATGTAAAACCGATTGTTCCAAAAGAAAAATACCAAATGTAAACATCCAATCCATGTCTTTGACATAACCAAATGATCTCCAGATGATAACAAGTCATCATCAACTTCCTGAGATGTCGGTGAAACATATACCAGTGACTGTGCATAAGCCAATATCCATGTCGGGACCACAATGTGTTGGTTCAACAATAAACCAATATAACCAAAGTGCCAAATCAACAATGTAGACCTCCAGAAAGATAAGTGTTGACATCAATGACAAACTAATGCAACACATGATGAAGTCGTCCATAATACCAACACAAGAATAGTGGAGTTAGGACACAATGAGACTTAAATCATGAAGGTAATAATAGTGTTTTTATTTTATATAAATTTCATGTAGTTTCATTGGTTGAGTTTGGATTTCCTATAGCATTTCATTTGTATTTTGTGAAACTTATATGTTGCAGGTAGTATTCTGATGATGAAATTCAAGTCAACATATTTTGGTGCCCACCGTGGGGTTGGAGCCTCGCATATATCTTTCTAATATCCTATCTAGTTCTCGCAAACATAAGTTTAACGCATTTGTAATCCAAATTCACACTTGTGTGAGTTCTGACAACACTTTTATTTAATAGATTAGTTCTTTTGTCTCACAGGTTAGCGCATTTGGCATTTAGGTTAGCACTTTTGTTGGCAAATCAACACATTTGATTCTTAGATTAGAGCTTTTGTCTCTAAGATTAACGTATTTTTTATTTTGGTTAGCATTTTTGTCAGTGAATTCTCGCATTTTAGTCCGCAGAGCAGCGCTTTCGTATCGCAAGTTCACACTTTTGTCCTCTAGGTCAGCGCTTTTGAGGTGGAAGACAACGCATTTGCTAGGATAGCGTTTTTATTTGCAACTAACAAACTTTTTCTCCATGTCCGAATGTCCAAGAACTGAAAATTTCAAACTACTAAGATATCTATGTGCAAAATTGTTTTTATGAAAATTTCATGCATTTCCTCATGTAGTTAATTAGGAGTTTTATTTCAGAAAGTAACACATCATATCTTGCTCATTTAGCTTAACTAAGGGATAAATTGACAACATGCAACTTGCATTTTGAGTGACTTCTTTAAAGTAGTTGCACATAGATTGTAGAGGGATAAAATAAACTTGTGTTTTCCGTGCTTGATTAAGTAGTAGGTAAGTATTCTCTCACCCTCATACAGTGATCAGAAAACTAGACCTGCTCTCTTTTATGTGTAACCTTTAGAGGGTCTGCCTTCCTGAGCTACCTTGAGGGGGCCAGTGAGAGGGGAATGACCCAAAGTGGAAACGGGCTAATACTGAGTCTTTCCAATCCACTCTAAATAAATTGTGTTTGTGATGATGAAAGTTACAAACAACATGTACTGATAAGTTCATACCGACACTATGTTTCCCCATAAACCCTATGGAATGTAACCTCTATAGGTTGGGAACCTTTTGTATTTACAAAGCTGAAAATGCCACATGTATGGCCACATGACCAGAAGCCTTTACTAAAAACTACTTGTACTAGTTGCCAAAGTTCTTCTAATTGTTGATGCAGGAGGTCGGACCTCTGAAGTGGCTCACACACATACGGTTCTTAGTAGAGATATAAAGTTTGCCATGGGGATTTTTCATAGAAACTGGTGATTGGCTGCCCTGGAGAAGTGAGTGTCGAGGGTGGAGCCAGTGGGATCAAGAATCTAAATATCCACTCCGAATACCGTAGCCTTGGGGGAAACCCCATGTGAGATTCAACAATTATTTTCTCAGCCTACCATAGGATTTGTACTCATTTGTGCATTTTTTTTTCAAACATTGTGTCTTCTATGTCTATAACATGCTCAGAATGGTAAAAAATTGAAGAAAATAATCATCTAAAAATGAGCAAAAATCCAATAGCTTGCTGGAAAAATTGAAAAAATCCTTGAAACATAGTCAATGGAGCGCTTTCAAGCACCAAAATAGTGCATTTGTCCCATAAGTTAGCACTTTTGACCAAAGAGTTATCACAAATGCTTTCTCACATCTAAGACAAAGCATATCAAACCAAAATTTCAAAGTTAGTATCAAAATACTTCTTGAGTAGAGTTATCTTTAAACTATCACACATCTTCAAACTAGTTTGATAATTGGGTTACTAATCCAATAGGCTATTTCCAAAAGGTTTCCATAAGTATAAAACATTCAACAAGCTAGTGATTCAAACATCTTAAGTACAAAAATCAACATCATTATCAGTTTCTCATCGGGATATATCAAATCCTCTATCACAAAACTTGATCAATCCACCTTGTGTTCATTATCTTGGATATATATTTCCTATTTTGAACCTAGGTTATATCAAAATTAGAATTGCACTCACATTGGAATCAAGAAAACCTATAAACTATCATATGCTTATATGACTTTTAAATATCGCCTTAAGAAAAGAAAGCCCATTTATAAAGCTACTCAGAAGAGGATAAGATTCTTGTATATCAATTGCAAGATCTTTTTAAAACATAGGACATTCCTACACCGTTTTTATCACTATTTACGTGATTGTGGGATAGAATTTGATGGAGAAATTTTGCTGGTGGTAAAATCAACAAAGTGTACCTTCCTAAACCAATAGTCACCTATTGAGTTGTTTTTAGAAGGTCAAAACTTCAAAAAATTTCAAAACAATCACATGCCAGTTTGGACTAGAGCTCAATACAAACAACTTAGAAAATAACAAAAACAAATGGAAGAAGAAGATAATTCAACATTTAAAACTTTTGGGTATACGGATGTTGATGAAGAAGAGGTCAATAACATCATTAGAGACCTTAAGAAAGATTTAAAATTTGATAGAATAATGGAAAAATTATTAGCGAAGCAAAAAGAAAAATATATTTTGATGTTGGCAAAATCAGGAGCTAAATTGCCACAAGACTTTAACATAGAAGGCTTGAAACAAGATGCAGAGACTAGTAACACTCAAAACACAAATGATCCAAATAATGAAGATATAAACAAAGAAAGCCATGAAGAAACAAGGGGAGATAAAACAAGAAAATAACATGATGACACAAGAAGAGAGCGTAGTGATAGAAGAACTTATGAAGAGACAAAGAGAAACCATATGGATAATCCTTTTTTTAAATCTCACTTAGCAAATGCAAACTGTTTAACAACAAATACAAGATATGCGGAATGGAACGAGCTCCAAGAAGTATTCATTGGAAGATATCTTCCTGTATCCTTTTGATAAAAATTTAAATATGATACCATTTCCAGAGCATTGTGAGATCCCTAAATATGATAAAGATGATGGGAAATTTGATCCTCAAGATCACATTAGGGAATTTTGTACTATGAGTAAGGAATTTGCACACGATGAAACTTACCTAATGCGTCTATTCCCTAGGAGTTTAAATGGAAAATAGATGAAATGGTTCTCAATATTACCATCTTGAATCAAATCTTTTGAAGAACTCATGAATAGGTTTATTTCACAATACTCCTACAATGTAAGAAATGAGATAACAATGTTGGATTTATGCAATGTTAAGAAAAAGAATGGTGAATATTTCATGATCTTCTTACAACGATGGAAGATAATGTTTAATAGGTATCCAAGAGATGTACCTGATCAAGAAAAAATGAACATATTCATTGATAATCTTATCAGTGAAATGAGTTATCATCTAAAAATGCAATATCCTCCTTCTTTCGCCAAGATGATTGAGAATGGCCTCAAAATAGAAGACACAATGGTAAAGAAAGGAGAGATAAAACTTTACAATAATTCCTACAATAACCATCACAACAACCACAACAACAATAATAACAATGACAAACTCAAATTCTCATCAAAGAATAGGAATGTCATCAATGGAGAAAATGACGATAATAATGCTACAAAACAACAACCAATCTTTAATCTATCAAGTCAAATCCCAAATAATAACAATCAAGAAAACAATAAATCCAACTCTTTCTTCTCCAATCCTCGTAGGAAATTTATAAACATTGGAGAACCCTTGGAATCAGCTTTGAAAACTCTTCTTGTGAATAAACTGATTATTTTACCAGAAGTAAGAAGTTATGAACCACAAGTTAAACCTAATTGGTGGAACGGAAATCAGTTTTGCAATAACCATCGAAATAAAGGACACCAGACTAATGATTGTCAAATATTGAAACACCTTATCCAAGATTTAATCGATAATGGAACTATCACAGTGGATAGTCATAAGACAAATGAATCACATCTGGCCTTTAAAACTCCGCTTTCAAACTATGAAAAAGGTGAACAATCTAAATCAAAAGATGAAAAAGGAAAAGCCAAAGTAAACTACACTTATACATATGATTATGTGGTAAATCTCATCATCGTTAAAGATAGCATACCTTCAGAACCAATCAACGTCATTACAAGAAGCAAAGTGAAGGTCATATTTCTATGTATAACAAATGAATCAACATCTACTTCATGACAATATAGCTTAGTGAAATAATTGCAAAGAATACCTGATCAAATATCAATTTTAGAGTTTCTCAAAGTTTCACCTATGCATAAGGAAATTTTGGAAAAGGCTCTAATAGAAACAACAGTTTCAAAAGACTTGGATGTAAATCAATTCCAAAACATGGTGGGACACCTTATAGCCCCTCATTGCTTATCATTTTCTGAAAATGATGATGCATCCTTGCAACATCCTCACAGTTCTCCCTTACATGTTGAAGTCACCATTCACAAAACTCGTGTCGAACGCATACTCATAGATGGTGGAGTTGGCTTAAACATTTGTGCATTAAGTTTAATAAAGGCGTTGGGATATTTAGAAAATGTAGTAGATTCAAAGAAGAAAATGACCATTAAGGCTTATGATGAAGAAAAACACTCTTCTAAAGGAACTGTGATGTTACCAATCAAAATAGGACCTGAGAAAAGGAATACATTATGCCAGGTTTTAGATTTGAATCTCTCTTATAACATTCTTTTGGGAAGACCATGGATTCACAACATGCAAGCAGTTCCTTCTACATATCACCAATGTGTAAAGTTTCCTCATGAAGGACAAGAGGTCACTATAATTGCAGACTCCAGCCAATATTGCAATAATCTGAAGCCAACACAAGATACAAGAGTTCCACATAATAGAGAATCGGTATATCCTACCAAATAAGTTCAAGAAAAATTATGGGAAACCTTCAAGAAAAAGCTTAAATTAAATGATGAAGGAATGGGAAAATATTCTTTACATAATTTGCCACTTTCACCTAAATCATATGGAAAGCCTACAAATGTTCAACCATAGATCTCGGAAAAATCAAAAGAAATGTTTAATGGAGCATTTGTTAGAGCTGGAACACTTGCAGAAGAAACTGAAGACACGGACATTCTTGGTTGGTTGTACAAAGATGAAAATGAAACTATAGAAACAGCTGCAGAAGTCAATATTCCCATAGAGCAATGTGGAAATGGTTATAAGATCATGCATAAAATGGGATATGAAGGAAAAGGACCAATTGGTAAGCGACAACAAGGTGTTTTAGAACCTATTTGTCCTCACTTGCAATCTAAAGAAGATAAATCAGGACTTGGATATCCAAAATCAAATTAAAAGCAAAATAATTATCAACAACCAAAGTGGAGAAAGAAATTAGTCCCTAAAGAAGAACCATTGCAAGAAAAGCTACACCAAGAAGCATAAATAGTAGCCAATAAGCAAAAAAAAGAAGAATATGAGAAACAACAGGAACAATTTGCAATCAAAAGAGAAGAAGAATCTTGTAAACAAGTTCAAGGAATACGAGAAAATGTTAAATCTGAGCAAGATATTCCAGAAGTAGTAAAAGAAGAGATGACCAAAATCAAAGAACCATTTGCGCCATACAATATTCCTATATAGTATAGTGGTGTAATCCTAGACAATGGTTCAGAGATAGATTCAAATGACTATGAATGGGGTCCAAATATATCATCTAGTTTATCGAGTGAAGAAAAGAATGAAGAGCAAGAAGCTATCACAAATGAAGACTTGTCTTTTACAAAACAAAGGATAGAGTTAGAAAGAAGACAAGAAGAACTTAGAATCTAGAGTAAAGAGGAATATACACGACAAGAAAAGAAAGAGGATGAAAAAGAACAAGAAGTAATGCCACAAGAAACGCAAACAATTATTGATCAAGCATCAGGAAATATCATATTTTTATCAAATGATGAACAAGATGTACCAAGGTATGGAAGAACCATGGAAGAACTAATAGATAGTCAAGCAGGATCGACTATTAGTCCATAAGAAGCTAAGTTCAAGAGAAGACAAAAGATAGCAAAAGAATCCTCTATATCATGTGCACAAGTATGTCAACTTCAAAATATAAATGAATCTATTAAAATTAATCAAGAAGGAACTTGCAGTGTTAAAGATGTGTATGTTGATATAATCGATTCATTTGAGGGACAAACGTCAGATGAAGAGTCACTTGAATGTGAACTATAAAATACCAATATTGATTTTGTTAGAACTGATTGTAGAACACTTGGGAGAGACTATGCTCAAGATCATTCTATCTATGATATTACCTACTCTACGCCAACTTATAACTATTATGTCATGAACCTTGAAGCACCTAACAATGATGATGACTATGACTTACCTCTTCTTCATCCAGAACTAATTGATTGGGATAACCTAGAAAACCCTGAATTGGATGTCTTTTCCAATGACCATGAATTAGCTGTGTATCTTAATGATGTCGAACCCATAATACCTAAGACATCTTCCATCATGGAATCAAGTAATGTTTCTTGCAGTCAAGAGAATGCCAAACTTTCTAATCAAAAAATTTAAATAAAACAAGGAAAAAGACCTAGTGCTGAAAACCATTTCATGGTAACACTAGATCAATCACGAGGAAAAATAAAGGACCTATCTGATGGTGAAAACCTCTTTGAGGCACTAGAAGATGGAAAATTTGACATCCTCCAGGCATATTTTCAAGAGAGATTTGCTATTCTAATAGAACCAACATAAGCAATAAACATTGGCACACCAAAGGATCCCAAGATACTTCATCCTACTACATCATTATCAGATGAAGAGAGGAAAGAATACATAGAATTATTTAGAAAAAGATAGATAAATTTTGATTGATCCTATGCAGACATGCCAGGACTTAATCCAGATCTTATCATGCATCATCTCAATGTGGATCTAAAAGAAAAACCAGTTAAACAAAAGCTAAGGAAGATGCATCCACACATCGCTCCCCTTGTAAAAATTGAGCTAAAGAAACTATTGGATGTGGGTTTCATAAGACCTATTGCCTATCTAGAATGGGTTTCAAGCATTGTGCTAATGTCAAAGCCAGATAAAAGCATAAGAGTCGGCACCAATTTTAGAGATTTGAATAAGGAATGTCCCAAAGATGATTTCCCACTACCCAACATTGATATAATTGTGGACTTATCAGCAAGACATGAGATGTTTTCATTAATGGATGGATTCTCAGGATACAATCAAATAAGAATTGCCCCTGAAGATCAAGAAAAGACAACATTTACCTGTACATGGGGTACTTACTATTGGAATGTTATGTAGTTTGGGCTTAAGAATGCAGGAGCAACTTATCAGAGAGCTATGAGAATAATTTTTCATGATATGATGCTTTAATTTATGGAAGATTATGCAGATGATATACTTGCAAAATCTCATACAAGAAAATAACATTTGAACATCTTTGGTAAGATCTTTGATAGGCTTGAAAGATATCAGTTACGATTAAATCCAAAGAAATGTGCATTTGGAGTAACCTCTGGAAAACTTCTTGGGTACATTAAATCAGCTCATAGAATTGAAGTAGATCTAGAAAAGGTCAAAGCTATCATGGAAATGGAGTCACCTAGGAACATAAGTCAATTGTATTCTTTACAAGGAAGATTGCAATCAATCAAAAGATTTGTCTCTCAATTAGCAAATAGATGTCATCCATTCACTCATCTTTTACATAAGAATGTTCCATTCAAATGGGATCACAAGTGTGAAGAGGCTTTTATGCAAATCAAAGAATATCTCATGAATCCTCCAGTACTTGTATCACCAATCAAAGGGAAACCATTGTTACTTTACATCTCAGTGACAAATGTATCATTAGGAGCTCTTTTAGCACAACATGGTGAAGAAGGTAAAGAAAGAACAATGTATTATATCAATAGAACACTTGTCGGCTATGAATTGAACTATACATTAGTAGAGAAGACATGCATAGCAGTTGTATTTACAACTCAAAAACTATGACATTATATGTTGACTCATTATGTGAAACTGATAGAAAAAATAGATCCACTACAGTATTTGTTGAACAATTCAACTTTGACAGGAAGACTGGCAAAATGGGTTATGGTACTAAGTGAATTTGATATAGAATATGTTGATCAAAAAGCTATCAAAGGACAGGTCATTGTTGATCAATTAGTTGAAGAACCTTTACAAGATGACATACCATTGCACATTGAATTTCCTGATGCAAACATTCTGACAATAAGTACAAAATTTTGGGAGTTGTACTTTGATGGTTCTTATACACAATATGGATCAGGCATAGGATTTTTTTTCATCACACCTTGGGGACACACAATTCCAAAACCATATAGACTAAGGTTTCCATGTACAAACAATACTGCAGAATATGAAGCATTGACTATTGGGCTCAAAATGGCTATTGAATGAAATATCAAGGAATTACATGTCTATGATGATTCACAGCTTATCAACCAAATAAATGATGATTATCAAACTAAGGATGACAAGTTAATGCCCTACAAACAGTTGGTAGAAGAGTTTAAAGAACACTTTGAAGAAGTATCATTCACTCGGATCCCAAGAAATGAGAATAATGCAATAGATGCAATGGCTACAATAGCCTCTCTCTTACATAATCATGAGAATCAACAACATTATGAATTCCTGGTGGAAGATATCTTAACCCCTACCATTCAATCCCAGCCAACCTACATGATTTCCCATATATCTGGAACCAGTCAATCCTTATACGGCCAAACTTATCAATACTTAAAAGAGAATATCCTTCCTCCTGACCTATCCCACCTAAGATAAGAAATTTTATCTGCCAATCATCCCACTATACTATTATTGTTGATACCTTATACAGGGGAGGTCTAGATAGTACTTTCTTGAGATGTCTCGAACAAGAGGAATCTAAGAAAGTTCTTGACGAAGTTCACGTAGGTATTTGTGGCACACACTCAAGTGGATTAACACTGGCTAAGAAACTTCTTCGTATGGGTTACAATTTGCCTGCTATGGAGAGAGATTCATTCACATATGCCAACAAATGAAAACAATGCCAAATCCATGGGAATCTCATCCATGCACCAGCACAAGAATTGCATCCTATGGCAGGATCATGGCCATTTTCTCAATGGGGCCTTGATTTGGTAGGTAAGATAAATCCTTCATCCTTTAATGGACATAAGTTCATTCTGACTGCTACTGAATATTTTACTAAATGGATTAAAGCAGTACCTTTGACAAAAGTGACAGGAAACAAATATCATCATTTGTCTTGAATTATATAATCTGTCACTATGGAGTTCCTATGACCATTATCACTGATAATGGATAACCATTTAAGAATCAAGATGTGAAGGAACTATGTGAGAGATTTCATATCCAACATAGGCTTTCTACACCATATTATCCACAAGGAAATGGTCAAGTTGGGGCATCAAACAGGAAAATCTTAAAAATCTTGAAGAAAATGGTTAATGAAGCTGGAAAAGACGAGCACATTTAGCTAAATCCTGCTCTTTGGGCATACTGAACTAGCATCCGCACACCAATGGGGGAACTCCATATTGCTTAGTCTATGGATCAAAATCCATATTACCAATAGAAGTAGAGATACCTTATCTACGAGTTTCCTTGAAACGTCTTATACCAGAAGAAGAAGAATGAGTCTCTAGACTTCAAGAACTTGAGTTGATTCAAGAATGTCGTCAAAATGCAACAAATCATTTGAAGGCATATCAAAAGAGAATGGAAAGAAGTTATAATCATAGAGTCAAGCCACACATTTTTGAAATTGGAGATATAGTTCTAAGGGAGAATCCAAAAAATCAGCAAGACCAAGAAAAGGGGTAAATTTAAACCAAATTGGTTAGGTCCTTTTGTCATAGTAGCAACATATGGCTCAAGAGCATACAAGTTATCTACTCTTGAAGGTGATTGGTTTCATGAACCTATCAATTCCATCGATCTCAAGGAATTATATTCTTGAGATATAAAGTCCTAGAAAAAATCAATAAAAAGTATATAAAGTCCTGAAGAAATCAGTAAAAATTAGAAAAGAAGAAAATCCCTAAAAAGGCATAAAATAGTGAAAACCTGGTAAACAAGCGCTATCTAAAAAGCGATTTCTTCCATCTATGAGATCGCTTTGTGCACCTATCCACTTCATCCTATCACATCTATTGCTTCCATCTATCTGAGCTCATCCATTTCATCTTTCGCATCCATTGCTCTAAACCATTAGCAAAAAATATGCAGCTTACCAATAGTTATCAATCTTTGACATACTTGTCTTAGTCACTATCTTAGATTTTATGAGAATCAATCATATCTGCATTGAATCCCACCATGGTTGGGATCTTGATTAATTCGTACATCCATAATAAAGTTTTGTTTCCACTAGGGGCAAAATCCTAATTCCTTTTGCTAAGGTGATCTTTTGAATCTTTGAAAATACAAAAACATTCAGAAAACTTAGAAAAAGATAACACTTAGGGTTTTGAAATAGATAACAAGGCAACAAACAAAGATCAAGGCATTTTATGACAACTAAATCGTGAAACTCGGAAAACAAACAATCAACTAGCAAGTAATAAAGGATTATCAATGATCATTCATCAAGATGATTATATCAGTTAATGACCATGAGAACATGTGAATGACATACAAGATTTAGTGTTTATATCTTGATTTTATTGTTAATCATGTACTCTATACAACTCAAGGATGTCCATGACTAGAGAAGCTATGATGGGACATGATTATTTTCTTTTATTGTTATCTGTGGTTTATTTCTTATTAAGGTATGTACTTGTCTAAGAATATGATCGGCAAAAGATCAAGGAGGACATTCTGAGTCAAGCATGAAAGCAGATAATCCTTGTCTATTCTGCAAGAAATGCTCAGGTCAACTTGATTCATTATATCAAGTTGCTTGTATAAATTTACGATATCAAAATCCATGTAAGAAATACTCAGGTCAGCTTGAATCATTATGTCTAGTTGCTTGTATTTTCTTACAACATTTTAAAGCTCAATGATGAAATCAAGCACCATTACAAGACAACATATGAAGAATGGAATTATCATTTTAGTTAGATCATTTTTAGATTAACTCATTATTCATCTGCATTATAAGCATTCATTGTCAGTTGCATTGTAAGCATTTCATTTCATTCACAGATCAATGGTCATAAATAAAGATCGAGTATACTTGGACACACAAAAACAATTTGTACTTAATCATTGTAGGTGCATTTATCTTTAGAAACATTTCAATCATCATTCATTTTCATTTGGCTGCATTTCAATCATTGCATTAATTTGCATTCCATTAAGTGCATTTCATTGATCATGTGTATTATATCATTATTATTTTCATTAGGATCGTTATCATTGTAATTCTTTTTATCCATTAAGATCATTTAGTTGCATCTTTGCACTTAGATTCATAATCATATAAGAAAAAAAAAATTTCATATCAATCATTTGTATTTCAAAATCATTAGAAGCATTCTCATATAGATCATTACATTTGCATCATTTAAGTAAAGCATATCATTTACGTTAGTAACCATTAAAGTGCATTCATGATAATCAAAATCAAAAGTATTTTTCATTGCATCATCATATAGAGAATCATCATCTTGAAAATAAAAGACAAGATCATCATAACATCATCCATGGAAGCAGAATATGGAGGAGAAGGTTAATTCACTAGAAGAAGGGAGAGAGGAAATGAAAATTTGTTGGGCATTATCCCGAGTATCCTATCAGTTGTCACTAAAAACTTGGAGGATATCGCTAAGGTCTTTGATCATACCAGCTCTCCAAAACTGATAGTATAACTTGACATGGATGATGAGACTATCCAGATTGGTAGTGGTGAAGCTACTCCGGTTGGTGGCGCTGCAAAGAGGACTAGGGCTAGTGTCAAGAAAGTTGTGGCTGCTTCTGCAAAGGATCTCCCTAATCTCAGGGATAACATTAAAGAGTTGCATGGAATTAGAAACACCCTGGAAAAATTCAACTTGTTTCTCTTCTGGAGTCTGGCTGGCTTTGCTGGCTTTGTGGGGCATTTGTCGATTTTCTTTGGTTTTCTGCTGGCTTTTCGATGGTCTGTTCTTTTTTGTTTCTTGTCACTTTTTTTTATTAAGTTCCACTTGTAAAGGGTTTCAGGGCCCCTTCAAAACCTGATTTTACCTTAATCAAAAACATCATCCATGCAATCAATGCATATAGATCATAATCATATAGAGTAACATGCATAACAAAATATCATCATATAGAGTCCATGTCTGCATATAGATCATCATAAAACAATAAAAATTCCAAGTATACAATGATATCAGATTGAAAATACAAGTGCCTCATCAATATAAATCAAGTCAAGGCTGTCATGTTCCACTACCACTTGACTCTGCTCGCCTCTATGGTTATGGGCGAGAAGATCCTCCAGATGCCTGTCCCACATGATCACCACTCCTCTAAGGAGGTCCCAAGACTCCACCGCTGCTAGTATCCATCCTCACAGTGGTATGATAGCTACCTGCCCTCTGGCTCTCTGCAACTAAATCCTCATATAATCATCGCTAATGTGTTGTCTCCTTCCCAGCCCAAAATAGTGCGCTGATGGTAACAGCTGAGAGAGTACCAGATCCAACCTGCTGAATGTGACCAAGAAGACCCTGAGTATCCTATTGTCTCCTAACCGCCCTATCTTTCTCTGTCATGAGTGTCTGTACCTGTTCTCTAAGTTGATCTATTTGTGCTCTGAGACTCTCCAAGGTATCCTGCTCTGGCACATCCTATTGAGGAACATGACCCCGGATCCCCTCATCTCTACCTCCCTATCCATCTGCTGGAATCTCAACCCAAGTATCTCTCAGAACCCATTGTCTAATGATAGGAACATGATCCTCTAAATCCTCCTCCTCTCCATCGTGCACTACAATAACCCTAGAGTTTGATTGAATCTAACCAAAATTAATGCCTCTCCCGTAACCCCCATCCAGTCTAGTGCTCCTGCCTCATCCTATAGAGGGTAATCCTCTCACTGATCTCATACTTGTCCTGATAGTGTCCCTCCCAATCCATCATGTATCTCTCCCACCCATGGGAAGTGGTCTCCCAATCCTACCAACTAGTCCAAAAGGTCCTCCACGGACTCTCAATCGACCTCCTCTCCGTCTGGGTCTCCTACCACCTCCACCTCCATCTCCTCCCTCATCTCCATCACCTTCAGCCTCATGAGAAGCTCTAATCTCTCATCTTCATCTCTATCTCCTAATTATGGGATCATCTGAATCATCCTCATCATCTCCTGCGCTGGGAGGAGGGTCTGCTGGATCAGTAATCCAAGGAAAAACGTGTGCAAGCATGTATTGAGCAAAATCCGTAGTCACCCCAGGATCTAGAATGTGTAATCTCAAATCATAAGCCACCCTAGGAGTAGCCAGAAACTCTACACATGCTATCTCAAAAGACAACGATGGTCCCCAATCTCACCTATCCTTATACCACCGTACATATAGAGTGACACCAATAGGTATGTGCTAAATGATACCAAACTGTCTCAAAATGCGATTAATCAACTGCCGCTCAATAACGTATGGAGTACGAACAATGAGATATCTACTCTACATAATATATGGTAATGCTCGTGCATCATCCATCCATGGATCACAATCGATATAAAGTCTCCAAATGACACTATCCAATGAATCCAGAACCCAACGCCAATACTCCATCTTACCTAGCTTATGCTGAGTGAGGATACCTGCATATAAATAGACATATGGCTGCCTCTCACCATGAAGTCTATAACGATTTCAAATTTAGTTGAACATGTATTATATGAATTTAATGTCTTTGTATTAGAAAAGTTAATTCATTTTCTATTTTATAATTTTTGGTTGTTACAGTCACAAGAATTCATCACTCTATATTAATTCTAAATCTAACTACATTTATCCATTGTATTTTAATTCCTAGTATAGCATAAATACCATTTCAATTATCATGGATCTAGCTAAAACTATTTAATGTATATTTATTCATGGTCATGTGTGTGCATATCATTTGATTATGCTAGATTAATCTTATGAAAATTTCTTTTCCTTTACATTTTTGGTGATATTATCTAATCTTATATGGCTTAATTTATCCTATGATAGAATATTATCATTTTTAAGACTTTTAAGTCCATAGCTCTCTAATTTTATTTCTTATTTTGAGATCCGATCTACTTTCATCATATACATCTCTCTCTCTCTCTCTCTCTCTCTCTCTCTCTCTCTCTCTCTCTCTCTCTCTCTCTCTCTCTATATATATATATATATATATATATATATATATATATATATATAATCTATCTATCTATCTATCTATCTATCTATCTATGCATGTATGCATGTATGCATGTATGTATGTATGTATGTATGTATGTATGTATGCATATGTATGTATGTATGTATGTTTATCTCTTCCTCTTTCCATATTTATATCTCTAATTCTTTTTTTTTTGTCTACCTCTATGTATTTCTCTCCCTCTCCCTTAATCTCTATATATCCTTATATCTAAACCTCTCTATCACTCTATCTCACCATCTATATATCTCTCTATCTCTATCTCATTATCTCTCCATCTCTCTCTACCCATATATTTATCCCTCTTGATATCTCACTATATATAAATCTCTCTCTCTCTCTCTCTCTCTCTCTCTCTCTCTCTCTCTCTCTCTCTCTCTCTCTCTCCCCCCCCCCCCCCCCCCTTCCTCCCTTTTCATGTTGTTGAATAGTTTCGCTTAATTTTTTATACTTTTTAGATTGCATTAGGGATGAAATAACTTTCACCACTACTTTCAAACAAGCACTTTCTAGTTATTTGTTTTAGAGCATTTTCTATCACTATTGACAAAAAGGATGATTGAATCATCCTAACACAAAAGCTATGTAATTTCATTACTTTATTATCCTTGAGTTGTTATATTTGAATTATAATGGACGATTAGATCAATTTTTTTTAAATTAGCATTACTCTTGTACTTTTAAGTTATCATAATTCTTGTCTACTTGTGCTATTGCAATTGTATTATCAATTCCATAAGTCTTATGGAAATATTTTGGAATTTGTGTACTTGATATACATGTTTCGGTGTTCTCTACATTATTTAGTTGTAATATTGGAGAAATTATAAATTACCCTCTCTTCCAATTTTATTTTCTTGTTTAAGTAAAAAGGGTGAAGTCATTTTATCTTGTATGTTTGCCCACCCAGTGTAGAGAAGGCATCCAAAAAATTTATTAAGAGTTTTAGCATGGACAAAAAATATTTGGTTCATATGGATCAAGCCCTTTATCAATGGTTATTTACCATCTAATTCAAATATGGATCAATATATTATTGAAAATACTTGGTTTAGATGATATGGTATTTTCAAGATATTGAGAAAATTAAAGTGCACAATCACACACTTACCATAAATCATGCATGCAAACAAATTCTACCCTTGTATCTCTCCATCTTTATACCCCTATATATCTTTCTACCAGTTGAACTTGTGTACAACATAAATATATACAAAAATATACCTAAATGTTCCTTGTTAAGGTCCCCCCTTGATTCTAGTTGGTTGAAATTAAATTTTAATGGGTCCTCTAAAGGGAACCTGGGTCGAGCAAGATGGGGTGGCATCATTAGAAACTCGAAAGGAAAAGTGGTAGTAGCCTACGTGGCCAATCTAGGAATCCAAACCTCTAGCATGGTTGAGATGATGGAAATATCTCATAGCATATCCATCACCATAAATAAAGCATGAAAATTAATCATTGAAGGAAACTCCAAGAATGTTATTATGATGTTACAAGGCATAGAAAAACTAGGTTGGCAAGCAGTGAACATCATCTCCAAGTGCCAAGATATCACTGCTACATTGGACCACATGAATTATCAACATATCTTAAGGGAAGGAAACAAAACTATCCACATGTTAGCCAACCTGGGTCCTTTCTCTTAGGGGATTAAAATATGGATGGACCAACATGAATTGACCAGATATATTCATAGCATAATTAATGAGGACATTAAAATCAATGAGTCCCAAAGATTTGAAAATATCCTTTTTTATTTGTATCTTGTCCATGATGTATGTCAATCATTTGATAAAGTGGACTTGTCTTTTTAAAGGAAGAGAAAGCAACATTTCTAATACCACACTTAATATTGTTTTTCCTAAATCTGGTTTGTGTAACCCTATTTTTGTCCCTAGCTTTGGTTTTCTTGTAGTGACCATGGGAGGTGATTTAATTCAAATAGAGCTTTATAGTTGTGATAAGTTCAAATAAAATGGAGCTCTCTACATGGAAGTGGTTAAGGGTAATCTGGCTAACTATGTAGAAGGCATGAACAACTTTGATCCCTCGTTATTAGAATAATTCACCCAATCTTGGGAGGATGAAGAAGTCTAGGTGGGGAAGGTGAAGTTCGCAGTGTCAATGGAAACTATTGCAGTCACAACAGGGTTGGTTGTGGAAGGCATGTCCTTCCCAAAATATCCTAGGGGCAACTACAAGGATGACTTCAAAAGATTTTGGCTCGGGTGAGAATGTTTCTCATCTCCAAAGCGGTTTCAAAAGGGATGACCTATTTGGAATCTAGAAAGAGGTTGTTCTCTTGATGAAATTTATCACCCTCAATGGGAGGTTTAAGTGCTTCCATTCCCAACTATTTCCCATGATTAATCATTTAATGTATGGTGTCAAAATTTACTTTCCCTTATATATTTTCTTGTCTATTTTCCAATCTATTATGGTGGCTAAATATAAAGGTACCCTTCCCTTGCACTAAGGTCTCATTTTTTGGTTTGATAATTGTCACCTGGGCTTAACCCCAACTTGTGGCCTGGCCATTAATTCATTTGGCATGACCCTGTGTGTTGAGTTACCAATCAACCCAGTTGATAAAAAAACAACCTTGAAGCCCTAGAAGAACCCTACCTGAGTTAACTCATCTAGGATTACTAAATCTAAAAACCCCCTACTCCCCCTTGCTAGTAAATGCTCTGTTAAAAAGCTAAAAATTGAACAAGTCTCAGAGGAGACGTCTTCTTCTTGGTCCACTAGGTCTAAATGGACCCCTAACAATTCTATGAGTAATTCTACTACCCCTCCTATGCCTCCTCATTCTTAACTTGTGATATTTTTGATAAAGGAGGAATTCCCCCTCTTTGTGGCTAAGGTGAATGAGCCCTACGAGGGTTTCAATAAAAATGAACCTGCCATATGTTTTCTTGGGTAATTCAAGGTAGCTACTTGAATAAAATCAATATACTTTAGGCCCTTGTTAAGTCGAACAATAGAGCTTTGAGTTGGGAAATGGATGACAAGGACTAGGGAGTTTGGATGGCAACTAGTAAATTCATCAAAATGATTAAAAAGTGGGAAGGTTTGGAGAAGGTAGTGAAGGGACTCACTAAAAAAAAAACCAAGGAAATGATACTAGGGACTTGGTAGAAGTGGTTGAGGCTCTACATGATAATCCCTTAGATCCATGAAAAGGAAAAAGGAGAATATGTTTGCTCAAAATGTAATTCCCCTCCCTAGATCAAACTTGATTTAACCTAGTTTGACTCTAGATGACCTTTGTTGCAATTTATGTGGCTATCTATGGTATATGCTTTATGGATCAATGGTTTTCATGTTGATGTGATTATATGTTGTTATTTATGCTCTGATAGTTAGATGATTAATGAGATGGATTATATATGTGATGTTACGATTTAGTCACACTATATTTATTGATATTTAATTGTTCTGATATGCATTGTGCTTTATCGTTGATGTGCTTGGGTGAAAGGGAAAAGCATCGCACTGCACTTTACGGGCAAGCTATGCCACTTCCATTCCCTTTTCATGGTATGATATTACATGGTTGTATGTACATATGTGACAGTTTATTTATGTAGCTACAGGTACCGAACATCGACTCCACCTGAACCTTCAGGTTTGAGCGTGCTCTTTAACCTAATGGTAAAGTAGAAATTGGAGTTATCAGTTAGACCCTTATCGTACCATCATTCCTATGGGAACAAGAACCCTGTAAGGTACCCTTGTTCCTTGTTTGTCGGTCATGCTAATGTTGGTCCTGTTGGTATCTCAAGTTGTTATTCTCAGTCCCTTACCCTTGTGTTAGTGTAATGTTTTATTAGCAAGAAAGTATTAATATTAATATATTAAAAGTAATCAAGTATTAATGATTAATTAATTAATAAAAAATGAAAATTGTGCATCATTATATTTAGTTAATTACATAAGCTAAGTGACTTAATATATTCTAATGTCTTTGAAAATAATTTATTAAAAGAGAAATAAATATTTATTTTGGATTTTATTGTGCTCATGGAAGATTAATTTTTTAAAATGTAATTAATATTTAATTGTTTTCAATTTCAAAATTTGCATGTGTGGGGAGTTACAAGAAATAAATTAATTAATAAGTGGATTCTTGCATGCCTTTTGGGGGTTATTTTTAGGGGAAGAAAAGATTTAGCTTACTGTGAAGTTTTGGGGTACGCAGGAATTTCTGGTTATTGTTTTTGAAAAGGGGTTTTTGGAAAAATCTGGGTTAGAAGAAGAATTCAGGAGAAACAATGGAGTTTTGTTTTGGGTTTTTGTTGTGGAATTAGTGAAAGGGTTTGAAGGATTTCGTTGAGGCTTATAGTTTTGTGTGTCTGGCATATCATGTTCGGTAGCCGAGAATCTTTTGAGGATTTTTGCTTCTGCTTCTGTGTGATTTTTAGATTGCGAAAAGAGGTAGGAATTTCAGATTCATTTTCTTTTATGTGTAAAACTTCCTTTCAATCCATTGAGAATCAACCTGTTTGATTTACTGTAATGAGAAAATTGAAAAGAAATTGTCTGATTCTGGAAAATTTGGGGGTTAGATCAAATTTAATAGTGAATTTGTGCATTTGAAATCATGAACCCAAAAAGCTTATTTTACACTTACCTGAAGAAACTTATGTGAATCTTTATCTGGTAATTTAGATGTTTGTATGTATATATATAAACGTAAATATTATTTCCTTATTTCTGTGTATTAAGTTTATATGTTTCAATGCCCTATTTTCTGTTTGTTTTGGGGTGTTGTGGGCACCCACGGTGGTGGGAAGCCCACCTGTTGTGGCCTTACCCATGGTGGTGGGGAGTCCACCCACTGTGGGCTTAACCATGGTGGTGGGATCTCCACCACCACCATGGGGGTCCACGGTGGAATATATATATATATATATATATATATATATATATATATATATATATATATATATATATATATATATATATATATATATATATAATCATAATTTGGAAAAAGTAGATTATTTTGATAAGATATTATAATGGATTAAAATAGTTATAGTAGAACAAATATAGCTAGGTTATGATAAAGATAGTTATAAGGGATTAAACTAGATGTATCCAGGTTAATGTTATCACATTTGAGTATGGAGTTATGTTTTGTGATATATATTTATTTTTTATTTTCTTAAATATAGATGTATTTGGAAATTAGATATATTTTTGAGAAAAGTAAATGTATTTAGATTTATTCATATTTCATTTCATATAATTAATTAATTATGTGGTTAAGTTTTGTTAAGGATTATTTATATGTGCACTCTATCTTTTGAACTCTGGATTCTTTCCTTTAATTTGTTGATGATCAAAAAACATGTTAGCCAACTAGCAATAATGTATTACATTATCTTAAATGATTGAATAATGAAATGCTAGTTTTATTGTTCAAATTAATATGAATAAAATGAGTTATAATTATTTTAATTTGGGATATTGGTAATTAATGTTAATTAGAATTAATGGATGTATAGAATTTATTTTGGACCTTTTCGTGATAAGTTAAGATTGGATTCTTGTATGTTTGGCATTGTGAGACCCTGTAATTGCTTTGATTCTTGTCTACTATCATGGCATACCTGGTTATGTTACTAAATGCTTTTAGGTTCCAGAGGCTGGGACAATGTTTGAGTTCCTAATTGTGTATGGTTTCTCATTGTCATGAATATTAAGAGATTGGTGTCCTACATTACTTATATGCTATTCATTCATTCTTTGTTGCATCGAACCTCCTTGTGTGTAACCCTGTTCTAGCATGTCAATCAACCTTTCTATTGTAGATGGGTCTAGACACTTGGTGATTTTATGTGTCAAAGACCTTGTGTTGAATTTTTTATTTCTACATGCAATTCAAGTGGGAATGGCTTTCATTGGGGGTTGAGACCCAAAGTGGTCGCCAGGGTAACTCAATAAGAGTTTTGTAATCAAGCGAAAATTTAAAATAATGAACTGGGGAGGGTAGCTAGTTCACATTAATAAAGATTAAATTGTTGCCTCTCTTATGCTCGAGTGCTTTTTTAAGACTGAGGTAAGTAGAGAAGGCCTGGAATGGTGTCCACCAATCTTGTCCCTTCAAAAGGTTGGTGTGGTCTGCTAGTGTTTGTATGGGGTCAGGGGTCAGGAGAGGTCACCAAGGTAATGGAGGAAGGGGTCGGGACCTAGTGAAGACTCACCAGGGTAACTTATGACAACCTAGTGATGACAATCTTGTTGGCATTACAATAAGTTTGTTGGTATGATGATATTGAGAAGGTTGTTGGAGATTGATGATATAATTGATAAAGGATGATTACTGTCTTAATGATATTATTATTTTGTCATTGATGTCAAGCAATTGATTTTCTGATTCAGTATGATGTTGTCATATCTTAAAGAGTATGTTTTGATGAGTATAAAGATGTCGGTAAGTGACACAGAAAGAATGTGAAAATGAAGGGGAGTAATAAGTTATTCAACAGGCAACTATTACCGAGTTAGACAGTGATGAGATTATGATATTTTGATTGTTTTGATATCCTATATAAGTGAAGGTTGAATAATAAGGAGAAAATATTTCATGCAATAGAATGAGTAAAGGTTTGATAATGTTCTATTTTACCGAGCAAGGAGTAGTCGGTAAACACCAAGGTTATCAGTGTCAATTAAAGAAGAAAGAAGTTACCAACTAAAGTTCAGTATTTACCAAGTATCAACCGAGTAGCAACAGAATGCATTGGATGAATAAATACATTATTAAATGAAGGATGCCAATGAGCTAGAGATTTATAGAAGATTGGAATGTCGTGTAAGAAGTTTGTTAAGGATCAACGACAATGAAAATTCAAGAGTTAGATCTACAGCACAGATTGAACGGTCATAACCGAGCACAAGTACCAAGGAAGGAATACAAGTTTCAAGGCAAGATAAAACGTTTTTCAGTTCGAAGGATTCAATGAACCTAGTCAAGTTTGTAGATCTGATGGCTTAGATTAATCATGGGAAATGTGATTAAGGAGATTAAGCGGTTAGGAATTGATTATAAATAAAGAAAAGTTGATGAACAATGTATGTGGGCAAATAGAAGAGCAGTGATACTGCAGAGGTGATTACCGAGTACATAAGATTTAAGATCTGATTGAAGAATAGATTGAGAAGCCCAGAAGGGAGGAAGATAAGTCTTATGATAAGATTATTTTGAGCACATAGAGTCTGCTTTAACATTTTAGATGTGAAGTTGCAGATATATTTTATTACTGTTATTTATTTTTGTAAGTGATAGGAAATCTCTTAACCGAGTGGACCTAACAGTCTTATTTGTAAATCCTCTAGCAAGGTAACATTCTGAATGAGTGTTTGAAATCCTTTGACAAGGTCACTTCTAACAATGTGCAAGATTCTAAAAAATCTGAGGGAAATCCCTTGACCGGGTCACATCTAGCAATGTGTTTATGTAATCTTTAACAAGATTGGTTTTTAACAGAGCATACTCTAGAAGAGTATATTTTCTTAGTGGGTCTGAAATCCCACTATGGTTTTTCCCTATTTGGGTTTCCATGTTAAATCTAGTGTTAAATGTGTTTTGATGTTTCAAGTTTATCAGTTTATGAGTTTGAATGATTTACAGTCATAGTTGCATATCAAGTTCTACCGAGGTTGAATCTGAAGAATATTTTGAATAGTAAGTTTATCTGATTCACTCCCCCCTCTCATCTAACTAAAAACTCTTACCTATTTGCATACCTAGTGGTTTCTCTTGGATTTGTCCTTCTATGGATTGCTTGGGCCTCTGAAAGTTGGTTAATTTATTGTTGGATTCCTTTGATATAGCCTTGTACTGAGTCTCTTGTGACAGTAGTCTTGTGATCCTTGTGCAAGTCATTTGGATCTTCTTGTTCTTCCTTCCATCTCTTGGGTCTGGTTGACACCTCCTAGCATGGGGGGTGGACCTGATGGTACCACATGGCTGGGTGGAGTTATATTCACACCCATTGGGTTTTGTTTCATCTCGCATCTTGATCGTGGTGGCTCATGAGGAGATTGAAGACTTTCATTATGTACCAGATTTATGTATTCTCTCCATTGTTTTTACTCATGGATATTTTATCCTTATGGATACCCTATGATGCAACTGATGATCATATGTATATTCTCATGGCAATGTATTATTGTATCTTGATCCTTGTTATAGACAAACTTATCATATTTTATGATATTTCATATGACCTTGTATGTATGGTTATTGTTATCTTGAGTAACATCATTGTGGGGCGTTAGGACTTTTGTTAGTTCATATTTGTTTATCCTTCTTTATCTTGTAGTATGGAACTCCATGCATATGTTAATTTATCCTTACAAACAAAAAAATGCATTTTCATTGTTTTATTTGTTTATGTCCTCTGGGCCTCATAGCAGGGCATTGCACTTTGTATCAGAGCCCATGTTCAAACACTAGGATCTCTGGATAATGTTGTGCCTTTAGTATGGTTGGTCTTTCTGTCGTATGCTTGAAATTGATGTATAGGACCTTGTAAATCTTGGATGTTTTGTGCTCTGTGTCTCCTTCTTATTCCTCCTGAAGATCCGAATTCAGTACAACGTGTGTATTCACTTCTTGTTTTTGCCTTCTTGATGTTAGTTTTTGTTATATGAATGAATTTTCTTTTGATTGCTTTTAAGTTCCACAATTACTCTTATTATAGAGGGAATTATAACTATTTTCTTTATGGATTCCATGATGTATATTTTGGATGACTAACTAAACAAATGTCTTTCTTATGAATAACACAATAATGTTCTTGCATTCAACGAATTTATTGGATTTTACATAAATAGGATGTGTTAAGGAAGAACATGTTGATTTGTATTCACATTCATGCAACAATTAACTGATAGATCTCTCTTTTCCCTCTTTTCCTCATAGCTTGATATTCAAAGAAAGATGATAGTTAAAGATGTAATTGTATTATGATAAGTAGTGAGTGTATATGCAAGAGGTTTGTCTGTTAGAAAAGATTGTCTACGTTGATTTTATCTTGGAGGTTAGGACATTTAGCAACATCTATAATTCTATGAAATGTTATGATAGACTAATTTTCATGTCTTTAAGTAGGCAAAGAAATGAAATTTAGTACAATAAAGGTATCATAGGAAAAAACTTTAACATCTTTGCATGACCTTGCTCGTTTACTTGCATATGTATGAATTGTATGACTACTAATTTATCTCTCTTTACTGGATCTAGGTATAAGAATTAGTAGGAATGCTACTGTTTGATGAACATTTGAAAGTAAAGAAGAAGTATTTAATTGCATTGTATCGAGTATATTCCCTATATGTGTGAAATGACGTATCTTTACCTTTCTCACATATGTTCTCTTGCGTCTCAGATAATTTCATTAACTTCTTGTGCTCAAAAGAGTGCATTGTAGTAAAAAGATATGTAGTTAACCTATTATCCTAAGGTGTCTATTATACATTCTTTAACACACTCAAGACGTGCAATCTTGGGTGTTGTGTAGCAGTTACTCCCTAAAGTGTGGCCAAAATTGGTCACCCCATGTTGAGATTTTGTTATGATTGTGATTTCTTTGATTTTCTTATGAATTGTGTTTTGTGATTTTAGGGCTATCAATTTTCTTTTGAAATTTCTTATGAATAGAGTGACCACTAAATCCTCTTTTCTTTCCATTTAATTTATGACACTTGTCGAGTTTTGGGTATTGTTGGTTGTCAAAAACACTGACACTTTTCTTTATTTAATGTTGAGCTTGATAGATGTCTCCTTGGATTATTTACTCTTTTGTTTTTGGTGGTCGTTCCAAATATTTAAATTAGCTGGCCCTAGTTGTGTGTTAATTGTTGGCAATTGACACTCATTTGATTGGTTTCATATGTTGTCATTGATGGCAACATGTTCCAACTTCATTCATTGGTTTGGTACTTCACCGACAAACACTTCACCGCCATGGACAAGTATCTTCACTGGTAGGAAGAATTCTATGGGTACCGGTATTGAAGGCCAACATGATTTGTAGATCAGGCAAGGATAATAACCAATGAACAAGGTACCGGTATGGGAGGCTAACATCATTGGGATATTCGAAAATCAAAAATTTATTTTGTTATTTATGTATATATGTAATGAGCCAACATGAATAATCATTTTGTATTATCTATGTAAACTGATATGAGTCATGAACGACTATAAGGGTATATAGGTTAGTTATTAGATCATTTTGATAGAGGATGTAGTGTGATTAGATTAGTAATGCAAAGATCATGTATATGAGGTCATTTGTGTAAGAAATCAATATTCTGTAATGATCTGTAGATAATTTTAGATGTGCTCACAGAGTGAAGGTTATTCCGGTAAGGGTTTAGGGTTTTAGAACTGGAACAGTCAAATCTTGAACCGGAACTCGATCAGGTATAGTAGATGCATTAAATGAGTTCAATTTTATGTTTCATTATTCAAAGTGATTGTAGTCAGTGAGACTTCTTTATGTTGAGTAGTGTGCTCTAGGTGGTAAGCCTTCCTACATGTGCAGGCCCCCATATTATGTAATATCTATTCATATTGCCAATGAATTGATATTGTGGGTCACAAATCCCATAGTATTTTTTCCTCTTTGAGGTTTTCCACGTATAAACTATCTATGTTATGGTTTTCATTTGTGTGATTGGTTCATTGAATGCATTACTTCTTTTAATTATATATGTACTGGTTTACCGGTTGGTGAATGCATGTTATAATAAGGTCAAAACTGAACATTCTAGTAGAACATTGATTCACTCCCCCCCCCCTCTCAGTGTTCTTGGATTCCAACAATTGGTATCAGAGCTTTGTGCCTTGGAGTAAGTCTAACAACTTGAGGGAGATCCTAAATCCGGAATCCATGGAAATGAGTATGGAGAAACTACTTGAGGTAGAACTTGAAGATTATGATGCTGAAAAGATGAAGAACTTGAAGTTAAAAGATTAATTGAATTCTACAAAGGAATTCATTCTCATCCTATAGGAGAGGTTGTCATCCATTCAAGCTAGGAGGAAGGAACTTCTGCAAAATCAGGATAATGAAGAGAAAGATGCCCTTAAAGAAAAATGTCAGAAGTTGAGTCAAGAGAATGTTGTCACGAAGAATCAAATACAAGCCCTAACTATGAGGATGCAAAAGGAGATTGAAGACCCGAATATGAATGAAGAAAACCTTGGGAGATATCTAAAAGACAGATCTGAAGAATGCATCCAGTTGGCTCATGAAAATGATGTGTTGAGAATAGAATTAGTACAATCCCAAAGCAATGAACAAGAACTTGAAAGACAAATGATAATCCTAAGAGATGATCTGACTATTTCAAATGAGTACAAGGATAAATTCAAGGTTAGTTCAGCACAACTTAATGAACTATTCAAAAGCCAAAGATAGAATGAAGATTCCATAGGACTTGGATTTGAACAAGGTCAAAGCTCTGGTACTGTAAATGAAGATCAGAACAACTGGAACCAGAGGACACCAGTAAGGTAGCTCAATTCTTACAAATTCAATGGTAGATGCTTTATTTGTAATAAATTTGGTCATATGGCTAGGCAATGTAGAAATAGAGCAAATCGAAACTATAATTCTACTCCCGGTCAATGTTCCAAATGCAATAAGTATGGTCATAAGATAGAAGATTGCAAAATGAATATAAAATATGATGCATGTGGAAAATTTGGACATATGGATAATCAGTGCAGGTCAAGCAATTATCCCGATTATAGCAAAGCAATTCAAAAGAACAATATTATATGTTATGCATACAACAAGATTGGACACATAGCCAAGTTCTGTAGAAGCAAAAATCTACTGGTTAGTAATGATGGATCAAATGATAAAGGGAAAGAAAAGATCAATGAAATCTAGCAAGATCATACCATGAAATGGGTCAGGAAGTCAGATGATCAATCAGCAAATGAAACTGCTCTAGTTACTCAACCGATAGAGCAAATTGCTCCTACACCAGTAGGAAGCTCATCCGGTAACTGAGGCAGATGCCTTAGGGGTAGGAAAATTTCATGAAAATATTGCATAAGCCCCAGGAAGGAGATCTGGAGAAAGTTTTCAGAGATTGGAAAAGGTTTATCCAGCTTGGAGATGTCTGACCGAGATCCGGTATGTTCTACCGGAAGACATTTATATCAATAATGAATTAGGGTTTCTTGAAGGTTAAAAGGTTAAATCCACTTCATTTTTTTATCACCTTGCATTTGAAGAGATTAAGAGCAATACAGAGCGAGTCTAAGGTGATTCAGAGCATCAGAAATATTCATCAGTGATTCCACTGACACTCAAAAGAATTCTCTAGGGTTATTTACCGGAAAATATTTCTCGAGTATTTATCACAATCATCTCTCACCATGGAAGCTGGATCACCCTCTACACCTACTTTCATTGCAAATCCAACTGTTGTCGAGGTTAAGGATTGTCCCAGACTAATTTTCAAGCCATGCCTACATATTGCCACCCTGGATGATTCAGTTGGTTCATTTTCACGTGTTCTAGAAGGAGTTGTTTATGTGGAAGATGTCAGAGAATATATTCATTGATACATTGAGGATCTAGGTACCAGTGGCATCAATAATATGTACATGAATGAGTTCATGGGTGACTCCAGTAAGATCAAACCCAAATATAAGCACATTGAAGATCTAGAGTTTACTGGCATCCTTGATATCCCTGAATTCAAAGATGAGATCATCCAATATGTATTGAGAAGGGTTCATGGAGAGTTCATTTGATTGGACAGGCCATATAAGATCACAAAGGAGGCCATTAAGGCCATCACTAGTTTTCCATAGATTGGTCAGCGTCCAAATAAAAAGATTTCAAATGATCAAGTTAACAAACTCACTGGTGCAACTTCGGATTAATGATTGATAAGGGTCAACACCATCACTAATCAAGACATCAAATTTGGTAGCATGATCATTGGGTATAAGGTAACTCAATCCAACTATCTCAATTCTGTTTCTAGCTCCTGCATATATGTCGCACATAAAATTATGAAGGAAAATGAGAAAATAGATCTTTGTGAATGGATGAGCGATGAGTTGATCATTAACCTTGGAAAGATTAAAGGAGAGAAAAAGGTATATTCTAGTATGGGAATCTCATTGTCAACTTAATGCTATTTTTCCTTAATGAAACTCCAGTTTTCAAAAGAGACAGTGGGCATTTGACATCCCGGTAGGAAGACAATTGAAGCAATCCATTGCTAGCTTCGGAAGCCTGCGAGATGATAAGGTTTGGGGTTATTTCAAGGCATTTTAGAAAGAAATGAAATCCAAAGAGAGGGTTCCCAAACACATTGTTGACAAATACTCAACCGAGATCTGCTTTATGGTCAAAAAGGATGAAACCTTAATGGAAGTAGTTAAACCTCGGAAGATATGGATAGATGAGATGGGGTATGAGGTTGATGTTGTGATTCTGGATGCTTATGCTAAAATGTTGATTGATGCTCCAATTGATGAGGCTGAAAAGTATTTTGGTACTACAAAGCAAAAGGAGCAAGAGGTTCAAACTGAATTCAATCTGAAGAAGAGGGAGAAATAGCAAGGTAAGGCTAGCAAATTTGTTGAAAAAGTATCCCAAGACATTAAGGCATTAATGGAAGTTGTTCTGTCAAAAGGAAGGAAGAGGAAAGAGCCTGAAATCTTCATTGAGCCTATTCCATCAGACTCTGAAACTGAAGATGACACTCCTCTAGCATTCAAGAGGGTATTAAGAAAGAAAGGTGAGGAGCCTAAGGAGGAGGCAAGGAAGCAACTGGTAAGAAAGGTCATAATCAAGGTATCAGCCAACAAAACTGCAAAGAAAAGAGCTCCAAAGGAAACATCTCTTACACCTTTTGTACCATCCGGTACCAACAGAAGAAAGAAGAAGGAAGATATAGACCTTGCTATTGTAACTGGTAATGTATCTATAATCCTGCCTAAGACTCATGCAGAACTAATAGATGGAATCACCAAGGATGAAATTTTGAAGAATATACAATACTTTTATGAATACTTAGATGATGTTTAGCATAAAGAAATTGAGGAAGCGGTCTTGTTACACCTAGATATATTTAAGAAGGGTTTGTTAGAAATTGAAAAGAAAATACCGACTCAACTCTATAATAATCTAGATGCTAGGAGATTATCCTCTATAGAGGAGGACCAACACATAAAAGTTCAAGAGTTATTAACTACTTATGGTTCAATTACTCCAAAAGAGTTGGATATGGCCCTTGAAGTTGCAAACAGAACAATTTTCCGTAGCAAGCACATGATAACTAGTCTTATGGCAAGCATGGTGAATGAAATAATCAGTGAAACTCACAAGGCATGGGTACAATTATTTGTTGACAACCTTTGTTTATTCTCTTCACCGAAAGCTAATCCTAAGATTGACACTACTGAGATCCCGACTGAAGAGAAAGTCAGAGGTGTAGTGGGTGCCCCACCTACAATTTTGATAGATACTAAGGAATTGGATGTAGAGCCCCCAACAGAATCAAATGTACAAGACAAAGAGGAGATACCAGAAAAATTAGATAATGTACATATACTGATAGATACATAGAATGTATAGATTGTGGATATAGTTAATGAGGAACCGGTAGTAACATATACTGCATGAAGTGGCGATTCCACTGGTGCAAAAGAGGATGTTATTAAAGGAAATAAACCAGAGGAGAAGGATAAAGGGAGAAATCTTGAAGGTGAAAAAGAAAAAGAAATTCAGACTGAAATAAGTTCTTCTACACAAACATCCGACAAAAAGGGAGAGGAATCCAATAGGGAACCGGTAGCCAACACATCTTTGTTGCCAATTGACACCTCCCAAGTAGAGAAGAAGAGCATAACTGAGATGAGTTCTACTGAGCTCATGATGATTTTTGCTCAAAAGATGATGAAGGAAGGGTGAGTGGACAAGGGAATTTTTTATCAGTCAATTCCAATTTTGCACGAACTTGTCCTGGAGTGCCAGTTTGACAAAGGAGTAAGCCCATCCAACAAGCTCAATATAATTACTAAGCACATCTCTAAGGATTTTCAATCACTACAACAAATATCTAACCAGCAGGCATTGGAAAGATTCACTCAAGCTAAGAAAGCCACTTTTGATCAATTGATTGAATCAAAAAAGAAAGAGATTACTGACAAATTGAAATTTATGGATAATGTTTTAAGGCAATGTACAAATATATATAGAGTATGTTGTAACACCAGAGTACTAATTGCAGATATAGATAAAGGCATTAGAGATTCTTAGGATAAAATTGTAGGTATAGTAAATTCTTTGATGGTTCCAATTCTTTGACTACATCTATTGATGGGTAGATTTTGTTGTTAGAAGCTCAAATTTTAGCTCTTGAAAGGGATAGAGACAAAATCATTAGGAGAGCTAAAGGGCTTAGAGGATTGGTGAGTCCACGGTTGGACTCCTTGAGTATACATATAAAGGAATGCATAGATATGATTGGAAAGCCCACACCGGAAGAGTATAAGGAGAAAGAGTCCCATACTCATATGCTTAATGGACTTGTATCAGTATCTATGCTTAATGGACTTGTATCAGTATCTAGCACATTCAAAACCAACTAGGACACTTATCTAGAGATTTTGGAAAAAGCCTATCTGGAAATTTTCAAGTATACTCAGCTCCGGTAAGGTGTTCTTGGACACATTCTTTGTATAGAATTTTATTCTTTATCCCAGTTTTTGGTGCTTTTTGGCGTTGAGGACAAAGGGGGAGGATTATAGGTGAAAAATAAATCCTTAACATCAAGAGATAAGGAGTATTTGTACAGATCATGATTACAAATGACATATTCAGCTCAGGGGAGCAGTCTCAAGGTGAATCCAATAGATGGAAACCATTATCATTTTTCACATGAGTGTTGTCATCAATGTCAAAGGGGGAGATTGTTGGCAATTGAGACTCATTTGAATGGTTTCATATGTTGTCATTGATGGCAACATGTTTTGGCTTCATTCATTGGTTTGGTACTTCACCAGTAGACACTTCATCAGCAGACACTTCACTGGCACCAATAGGTATCTTCACCGGTAGGAAGAATTCTATGGGTACTAGAATTGAAGGCCAACATGATTTGCAGATCAGGTAAGGATAATAACTGGCAAACAGGGTACCGGTATAGGAGGCCAACATCATTGGGAGATCCGACCACTAGTACATTTGGAGCAGTTTTCCGATGACCGTTCATCAGAACTCAGACAACTAAACATCAAAATTCTGACGTATTTGTTCATCGCTATTTTTTCGACAATGATTCTGACAATGGGATTCATGTCAAAATTCAAAAAACACCACATCGGAAATTTCTATGCACCCGCGGTATGTTTTTTTGATGAGGAGACATCAAAATTCCAACCTTGTTGCATCCTTTATCGCCTTAACCTCTGTCGATGACCCTTTATATATCATCATAACCTTTGTTGATGCATTTTTACTCTAGTAGTGTCCATCAGGATAAGTCTTACCAATAGCTTCATCGGCTAACGGCAAGACAGGATTTCTCCATTGTTGCTAGGCGACATGTTTGTTTGATAGGGAGATGTTGAAATTATGACCTCGTTGCATCCTTTATCGCCGTAACCATTTTTGATGACCCTTTAACATCATAACCTTTTCCAATGCATTTTAATTTTGCCACTTTCCATCGGGATAAGTCTTACCTATAGCCTCATCGTCTATCAGTAAGACATGATTTATCCATTGCCACTAGTGTGTGTTCTGTCGATGGAACATCTTCAAGGAGATGTCAGAATTTTGATGATTAAGATGATGGAGGAGGTTGCATCCTACAAATTTTTTGTCATTGTAGGTATGGCAACATCATCGGTTGTCTTGTGGCATTCCTCAAAATTCTAACCTTCCCCAACATTTAAAAAAAAAAATCTCGACTGCTTTTGTCTACACCTATGACCCTTTATCTCTGTAACCTTTGTCGATGCATTTTACTTTTTGGTAGTGTCCATTAAGATAAGTCATACCGATAGCCTCATCGGCTATCGGCAAGACAAGATTTCTCTATTGCCACTAGTGTGTGTTCTGCCGATGGACTTAAACGGTGTATGCTATCTTGATCACATGCTTCTACTTGTCGATGTTACCATCAGGTTGACTTTTGCCGATTACAAAGGATTAATGTCAGCAGCATTAATATCAGTGAGCTTACAAAGGATTAAGCACAGTAGGTACTTCATTATCAGGAAGCTAAAGATGAAATAGCTACAAGAATGCATGAGAAGACTTATCATAAGGAGTCATAATAGTAAATGCCAAAAATGTGTTGTAGCGAGTACATAAAGCATTCATAAATAGTCATACAGATAGTCATATTGTTGTTTAAAAATACTATCAAAGGAGGATATTATAAAGATAGAGACCTAGAACTTAGTATGCAGTCATGGATAACAGTGTAGGGTTAGGTATAGTCCTAGACCTTTTTTAAAGGGAAACATGTGATAGTGCATGTGCCTAAGGAAAAATCTACAAAATAGTGAGCAGCAAGACTATCAAGAATAGTATTTCAATAGTTATGATTTTTGTGGAGGAAGTGCCTATACTCATCAAACACATTCTTTCCTAAACTTTTTGAATAATGGGATTTCATCTTTGGACCACACACTGGACATGCAAAAATTCCCTTTGTTTGAAGACCTACAAGATCATGTATAATTGGATTAAATATGATAATTTTTTATATTTATAATTATGTGCAAGTTGATCACTATAACATACCAGAAAAATGTGTTAGCCCTAGGGCATCATGAATTGTCCATACAAGCATTGCATGGAATTGAAATTGTCTTTGTCCTATTGGTCTAAAGATGTCATACATAGTGACACCATTCCATAACTCCAGCAACTCGTCGATAAGAGGCTCAATATATACATTCATATCTTTAACTTGGTACTTACCTAGTTGAATGAACAAAAAAATTACATAATTATTATGACCATTTTCTTGCAAAATTTATAATTTAATGTGGATGAATATTAAATGAAAAAATATCTGGAACAATCATTGCCAACATTATGTGCTCCCTCTTTACTGACATCCATGGAGGAATGTTATTGCTGATAACAAAAACATGCCACACCGAGTAAGTAGATCTCATCTCTCCAAATGGATTGACACCATTCGATTCCAATGAAAGCCTGAGATTACAAGGTTATTCTTTAAAGTGTGGCCACTTTTTATCTATGTCCATAAATGCTGAACCATCAGCAGGCATTCGAATAATGTCACATCGACTTCTATTGCGTGCATGGTAATCCATAAATTGCGCCAATCTTTAACACCTAAATAATCGTTGCAAATGTGGAATAATGGGAATATAACAAACAACCTTGTGAGGCACCTTTTTTGTTAGTTGGTATGTTTGATATCTACTCATATGACATTTAGGGCAATCTGTTGCAAATTCATGTTGTTTATGATATATAATATGATCATTGGGACATGCATCTATTGCTTGATATTCCATTTCAATATCTTTCATAATGGCAAATAATTCTCAGTATGAGCGAGGTAGAATATTTGATGGTGGTAACAAAAACTCACCTATCAATCTACAACCAAAAATATAATTTATTAATATAAAGAATCTTAATGGTGCATGTTTCACCCTTTAATAACTATAATGAAATAACAATAAAAATAGATGAAAAAGATGACATATATGACATACCTTAACATACGTAAGATTGTTTTGTTCAATAAATTATTCATAACCTTCAAGTTCACCAACAACAATACAACGGAGAGAAGAGTAGTTTGGGAGCCTTCATAAAGGGGCTCGTATGCCTTCTCAAGTAGAGGTACATCATGAACAACATCAAAGTCATCTTGATCATCATGATTAGTTGCGCTAGCACTAAATGTGTCGTGGATCAATGTATTTGTACCATCATCTTCAATTATGTTTTATGGTACATGATCTTCTTCTTCCATAGGATCATTATCTTCAACTTAGATATTCACACCTCCATGTTCCTCCACTTGGAAAACCACATTCTCTGGGTTGTGGTAGTCCATATCATGTTCCCTAGGGTGCTCCACCTATATAAAAATGATCGACATAAATAAACCATGATCATGATCTCATCATCAAGTGTTTTCTTATGTATATAAATCATTAAAACGATGTACAACCTAAGTTGGCCTAGTGGTAGAAAACTTGTGTTCTTAAAAGAGAGGTCACAAGTTCAAATCCAAAAGGGGGTAAGGTATGTACACCTCATCGGCTTTGGCCCATTACCTATAAAATAAAATAAAAAATTATTAAAATGATATAATGAACAACTTACCAATGGACGATAATCATTCCCCCCTTCAATGTGACCATGCTGCCTACAATGTTTCTCATCTATTGTGATTAATAGTCTTTTAAATTTCTATACAATACCTAGATTTCTATTAACCCATAACAAAAGCCGACATACTCCATCAATTCAATAACTTTGTCGTAACAGACCTTTATGTCGTCCATAAAAATAGGCCCAAACCATGTAATGATGATGGTGCTATGCGATATATCCTCTCATTGACACAAAAGTCAGTGTTTATTGGAGGAAGTTCCTTGGGTACCCATTTTTTCCATAGATGTTTGTTCCTCAAGGGCATCTCAATCTCGTCTATGCTCTCATCATCATAAGAACATGACCCTCCTTTAGCAAGAAAAAATTTCATGTGTTTACAAAATTTCCTTCTAATATTTTTACCTCTAGTTAATCTCCCTCTTTTAGACCTACTACATGTCTCTCTTTCCTCTCCTCTTCCTGAATTTCCCTCGCTCGAGAAAGATAGATCTGGCAAATACCTATTTGGTGGTACCTACACTCCATTGAATGAGTCAAGGCAAACAAATACTTAGCATTTTCTCTTATGAAAAAATAATCTTCTTAGGGGGGGTGTATGGTGCAGGAGCACCAAGATCCCTTTGATGTTATTCCATGAGTAAATAAGGTCATTCCATGTATTGGATCAAATTTGTAAGGCCATTGTGCCATTTTTTTGTCATGTCTAGGCCAACTAGGTCCTGAATATGTCAACACTGGTCAATGCCTCCACAGGTGGCCAAAAGTGATGAAATTGTTGTAATTCATGGTTTTATGTCATATTTAGTATGTTTGAGGAGTCCTAGGTTGATAGGAGATCATTTGGGTGAAAATTGAAAAAGTTGTCAAAATTGCTCAAAAGCTGAAAATGAGCAACTTTGCAATTTTGGTGCAAAAATTAGCATTTTGTTTCCCAAACAACCAACTAATTAGAAAGTTGGTTAAAATAGTTGGTGAGGGGTTGTAATGACTATATAAATCCTCTTTGGGTTGAAGGTGTAAGTTGGTTTGTCTCTAATTGTTTCCCTAAATGACTGCTCAGTCTAATCCACAAAATGTTAATCCATTATTTCTAATATACTATTATTATTTCTAGTATACTATTATTAATTATAATATACTATTATTATTATTTCTAATATACGAATGTGTATTCAATGCCAACCCATGTGGAAGGATAATGCACATAGCCTGATAGATGTGAGGAATGGTGTTTCATGTGTTAATGCATTTAAAGCCTTTAATTTTGATGATCGATGTTAATGAGTTTAAAGCCTTGGGATGTTTTTCTGGCTGTCACATTTGTTTTCTTTCTCAAAGCTGCAAGTGTAGGGTAGTTTTGGTTAGTGCATAATGAAAGTGAATTTCATATTCTTGACTGACAAGAAATTGGTGCCATTTTTGGGCAAGATAACAGATAGGAGGATGAAAGGTCTTTTCCTTTTCAAAGACCATCGTCTGTATGAAGAAGTTAAAATGCTGCTTGGGGAAGATTTTGTCCATGTGAGTCATCGATATCGAACTAAAATGGAAGTCTACTCTTTGATTTCTACTTGGGGGTTGCAATTTGAGGAAGAGGTGGAGAAGGTGAAGATGGCTCTGAGAACTTTGATTGATTCAGACTACCTGTTGAATTTGAACTATATCTATGAACGAACAATTCTGGGTGTGGGCATTAGGACCTTTGTAGGACAGGATGTACTAGGTGCACCATTACCTTTTATCTGATGGCATGAGGATGGCTTGAAGGCTCATTGCAGGGACTTGGCTCGTCATGGGTGGGAAGCATTCAAAAACTTTGCTAATTTGATGAGGACGAAGGAGATTCTGCAGGCTTAGCATGAGGTGGACAGAGCGGAGGTGGGTTGAGAGCTATGACCAAGGTAGAGGATGGCACAAGCAATGATGTCCCTCTCCGACTTCAAAAATGATCCAGCGTACAAGCCACTTATGGGTTAATTGTTGTGCTTGGTTTGGATTGAAGTTTTTTTGGTCTGCTCCTGCTTTGATAAAATGTTGTTTCATGTCTTTGGTGTCTGAGACTTAGTCCCCAACTCTATAAATTTGAGTTGGTGTCATGGGCACTAATTTTGTATTGTTGGGTATGTGGATATGGGGTTTTTTTATATGCCATGGGGGTTTTTGCATCTGATCTGAATAGGTGGTTTTGTAGAAGTGTTTTTTGGGTGGTAGGGTTGACTAGTGGTTTTATGAAACCACTTTTCTTTGATTCAAATGTACTCATTTTTTTATTAAATAATATAAATACCAATTATCAATCCAAAAAAAGCATATGTTATACTAGAAAAATTACTTCTCCTACAATAGAAAGCTAATTAATAACAATATTGTAACAAATATGAGCTCAAAGATTTAAAACTTTGTCAAGATGGCAAGTTTGCTGAAAAGGTAGAAGGACGGGATATCTTCATTGTGTGAAGATAAAATGATGTTGTTCTTCAAGATCAAGCAGAGCAGTACAAGTTTTTTTGATAAATTATGGTCATAACTTGTATTGCTCTGCTCTGTTATTATGACTAAATCCCTAGGTGTAATCGATAAATTATGGTTAGGCTTTGGAAGGTTTAACAATTGGTTGTAAGGACTGATTTGTGGAATGTTTTGAATGTAATTTTTAAATGTGGGGAAAATCACTTATAGTCATTATCCCTTGGTTGATTTTCCCTTTTTGAGTGCCATCACTTCTAGCTTTGGCTTTCCTCCTGCCAAATGGTTCCTAGTCTTCCTCCTCAACTCAATGGCCTTGTAGCACTTGTCTAGTGAAGTCTCACAACTCTCCAATCAGGGGCTATATGTAGTGGTTGTCGGTGCAACTATTTAGCTAAGGTCTTGGTGCAGTATGCTATGTCATACTCCTACGCACGCACGCGTTCGAAATTTGAAATACATAGTTTATATATATGCTATGTCAACATATAGTTTATATATATAATATATATGCTATGTCAACATATAGTTTATTTTATTTTCTACAAAATATAATTTTTGTATGGTGGCTTGCTGAGCTTATATAGTTGGCTTTCTCTTTCTTTATAATTATTGATAATTTATATCTTATGATATGATTGAATATTATGTACAACCCTAGTGATTGTTAAAAAGGCTTATGATATGTGATGTTTAATCATGATGGATGTTTAAGAATTGTGATTGAAATACTTATCCTTGTGTATAATGAGTTTTCTTCTGTCGTATGATTCATTGATTGTTGGATTAAAACACTCATTACAACTAACATGGATATGAATTATGATGTGGGTGTGGGAAGGGATTGTTGAATATGAAGGAATGGTTTGGGAAAGTACTCCTTAATCCAAATGAGTCATTTTCTTGTCATGGAATGTGTTAAGAGACTTTAAAAATATATTCAATCTAGTTAATATTGACACATCTAAAGCATGCCAAATGCACTTTAGAGAAATGCTATGACATAAAGAAGATTGTTTAGCTGATGTCAAGTCTTGATCCATGAGGGTAGGAAAACATAGATGCACTGGTATAAAAGGTTCCATTCAACTTGAGAAGAATGGTTTATTTGATCATTTTTGTTGAAGTTTATTAATGAAAGACTTGAAGGATAAAACAGTTAAATATGCATCAATTATAAAGTTTGCTTAATACATAAACATGAGTGTTATATGTGGGGACAAATATGGCTCTCATGAGGGTCGAGCCCATCATTTAGTAACAAAAGGAAATGAAATCTATGAATTCCACTATAAAGTTACTAAATTGATGGATTGTTCCATCAATTCTATACACAAAGCTCTATAAAGTTACTAAATTGATGGAGTTGTTACAGTTACTCCATCAATTCTTTTAAAGTTTTATACAATACCCATATTTCTATTAACCCATAACAAAATATGCAACTAACAGATAAAATATGCAATTTGTAGCTCGCCTTGGACCTAGAAAAGTTGCTTCCATACAAAGGGCTATTTTGAGGGTTGGAAGGGTTTATAGTCACAGAGAATTGTTGACCCCTCTAGAAGCTATGAAGCAACTTATCTTTATAAATGTTGCTGGATTTTTAAGGGTTAGAGGGACTAGGTAAGCAGCTTTTGGGAACCATGTTATGGATCCATTGGATGATACTAGAATTCATCCAGAGTCATATGTGCTAGCCAAGAAAATGGTTGAGGATGTATACTGTGAAGATGCAGGATAGGATATAGATGATATGGATGAGGAAACACAAGAAATGGTAGTTGAACATGTCAAATAATATACCCATGTGTTAAAAGCCCTTGATATTGATGAATATGCTAGATTTGTGGAACAGACATCCAATAAAAAGAAGGAGACTCTTGCTGACATAAAGATTGAATTGGTACATGGATTTAAGGACTGGTGAACACCATATAAAGAGCCATCCCAGGATGAGGAATTTTATCTGCTAACTGGATAAAATGAAGAGACTAGGTTTCAATGGGGAAAATTATACAAGCAACTGCTCGTAGAATCCTAAATAATGTAGAAAATATGCTTCCATACAAAGGGCTATTTTGAGGGCTGGAAGGGTTTACAATCACAGAGAATTGTTGACCCCTCTAGAAGCTATGAAGTGACTTATCTTTATAATTGGCAGTCATAGAATGGAGAGGTTAGGGAGTTTGAGGATCCATATTTTTCCAAAGCGGATACCATTAAAAAAAGTGAACAAGTTGCTAATGCCCTACTATTCGAAAAGGGAATTCGAGCTAATTCAAGCTAATAATTTGGTCACAATTTGATTACTAGTTGCTAATGCCCTACTATTCAAAAAGGGAATTCGAGCTAATAATTTGGTCGCAATTTTCTTAACGGAATAACTCAGGATTCATGTAACAGGGAACTGAGGTCCCAGTAGGGGCAGCTCCAAATCACCTGACTTTTATGTCCCTACACAGGGAGGGGACAACGGGGGAAGAAGCTACAGAGGCTACCCACCTATATTCCACCTATATGCCTTGGCTCCCCCCTTCTTACTGTTCATGTTCTTGCTATAGGAATACATATGATTTGGACAGTTCTCCATCTGGGTAAGGGATATGCCCATTTGTTCTTGTTATAGGAATACAGACAGAATAAAATCTCATGCAATCTGTTCTTTCTATAGGAATATAGACATAATACAATCTCATGCCCCTACTATTATAAAGGGAGGCATTAGGAACCTCTTTTTATGGAGGTTTTTTGGAGAAATGCAAAAACCAAAAGTAAACTTAAAATATTTAGCCAACCCAAAAAGAAAAAGCCATAGAATTGTAGGGCCATTTCATTCATATTACATTCCAATTCATTCAAACTAAAATTAAATTCCAATTCATTCAAACTGAAAGCAAAGGCCCTACTATTCTATGGGGCCATTTACCAGGAATTAAAGTTGGTTACAACTGGAAATAAAGTGAACAAGAGAATGCAAGGAAAGCACAGGAACTTGCAAAAAAATCTTGATGACAAGAATGAAAGGACCAACCTCTTGTATAGTTGTTGCCAAGCATCTATCTGCAGCAATTGTGCTCGTTTCCTCCCAATTTTCGCACCCTGAGCCCGCGTATAATGATGGCGCGTAATTACTTTTTTTTTAAATACCTCATGTTCGTCGGAATTTTGACGTCAAATATGAAATCTGAACTATCGGCAAAATTCAACCCGATGGTAACACACAAGTAGAAGCATGTGATCGAGATAGAATACACCGATGAAGTCCATCGACAAAACGCACACTAGTGGCAATGGAGGAATCTTGTATTGTCGATAGCCGATGATGCTATCGGTAAGACTTATTCTACTGGAGACTGGCAAAACTAAAACACATCAGCAAAGCTTACAGAAATAAAGGGTCAAAGCTTATGCTGAGGAGACATAACGTATCAGGAGGATTTACACTGAGGAAAAAGACACCAGGGAAATTATTCCCATTGCCTGAACACATTTTAATCTATCCCGATGCCTCATGAGACTAGCGGGATAACTCACATTGATCAGCAGGAAGAGAGGTCATCGATATATGTTATCCCAATGAGTAAGAATAAATCAAGAGGTTGTAAAAACCATCAAACAAACATATGCCGATGGAATTTCGACGTGAAATATGAAATTTGCACTATGGGTAAAAGTCAACCTGATGGTAACACACAAGTAGAAGCATGTGATTAGGATAGAATACATCGATGAAGTCCATTGGCAGAACGCACACTTGCAGCAATGGAGAAATCTTGTATTGTCGATAGCCGATGATGCTATCGGTAAGACTTATCCCGCTAGACACTGGCAAAAGTAAAATGCATCGGCAAAGGTTATGGCGATAAAGGGTCAAAGCTTATGCTGATGAGACATAACATATTGGGAGGAGCTACACCAAGGGAAAAGACATCAGGTAAATTATGCCCAACGTCTGAACACATTTTAAGCTATCCCGATGCCTGATGAGACTAGCGGGATAAATCACACTGATCAACAAGAAGAGAAATCATCAGCTTATTTTATCCCGATGAGTAAGAAGAAATCAAGAGGCTATGAAAATGATCAGACCAACATATGCTGATCAATAGGTAAAATCCGTGTTCGTCGGGATGCCGACATGAAATTTCAACACGTCTGAATTCCGACGAACACGGGGTATGCTTTTTTTTAAAAAAAACTTAATCCGACAAAGAAAATCAAATCCCATAGCCGGTCGGAAATGTTCGTTGGTTTTTCGTCCAAATTCCAACGTGAAATTTTAACATGTCGGAATTTCAATGAACACGGTGTAATTCTTGAAAAAAAACAAATTAATCTGACAAAACAAAACAAATCCCATAGCTCATCGAAAAATGCTCATCAGAAAACCGCTCCAAATATATTAGTGGACAATCGAATATTCATTTTGTTATTTATGTATATATGTAATGAGTCGACATGAGTCATGAAGGACTGTAAGGGTATATAGGTTAGTTATTAGATCATTTTGAGAGAGGATGTAGTGTGATTAGATCATTAATGTGAAGATCATGTTTTTGAGGTCATTTGTGTAAGAAATTGTGTGGGAGAAAAAGTGACACTAAGCAAACATGTCCTAATCTCACTTTCAACCACACACTTGTGGAATACGAAAGAGCCTAGAGGTATCACACAATTGGCTACTTCTTCTTGTGGAAGAGAGAGCCACGGGCTACCTATTAGGATTTCTATTCCTTTGTTGCCATTGAAAGATGAAATGATGCAAGTTCAATCCCTAACCCCAAAGTGCAAGTATGAACTAATAACAAGATTGCAGAATTGAACTTAAACAATGGAAAGCTGTAAATACAAGGATAAGACAAGAATGCAAATGCGTACCCGGAGTTAAAATCTGACTGAAAATGTTTGGGACGAGGGCGCGGGCACCACTGTCCTGATTCTGCACCTGAAACTGCTCCAGAAACTGTTGTTTTGCACTCTGGAAAAAGCTGTCAAAATGCTGAAAATGCTGTCGGTCAAGAGGACCAGGGCGCCCAGCGCCCCTGTCCTAGGGACCAGGGCACCCAATGCCCCTGTCCTGGTAGGACCAGGGCACCCCACACCCCTGTCCTGGTCTTTTGCTCTGAAATTTGGTGGGAAGGTCGGTCTCAGTCTGCTTCTCCCGGATCTGCAACCTGCGACGTCGTCCGAGTCCCGAAACCTGCACTTATATCTGAAAAGGTGCTTGGGCGGCTATATAGGGTTTTGCCTTAGTCAAACCCCCGCTTCGGTGATTTCCACCTCCATGAATAGCCAAGTTGTATTGTAAAATGTATTGTGTGTGCAGACCTAGTGTGTGTGCAAGGTCCTAAAATGCAAGAAAGCAAACTAGAGCAACCTAGAAAGTAAACCCTAATTGCTTGTAAATGATAATGTAAATGCTCTAAATCAAGATGAAAAGTGATCTAAAGCATGAATAAAGGATATATTGAAGCTTATGCAAGGACATGAAAACGATATGAAATCATACCCAACCCTCAAGGGAGGAGTACAAGCCAATCTTTAGTCGGTAATCTCCTATTGTTCTTCAATGTCTTCCAAGCCCTAAATGAATGAAATTGATGAATGCTTGATGGATGGATGTTGAATGTTATTGAAGTCTTCAAAGATCTGCTCTTTCGCTGCATAGAAGGTCCTCAAAAGCCAAAATTCGGATCCTTTCAAATGAAGAAAGAGAGTTCTTATATATGAAACCCTAGGTCTTAATTCCAACTTTTGGCCGACCTAGAGATTGAATATCCCACCAATTTCTTGGGGTTAAGCTTTATTTTATGATTGGATCGTGCTCCTAAAATTTCGGGAAAAATGTCCGGGACCATGTTGCACTCCGGGCGCCATGGTCCCAACAACTTTTCACCAAATTTTCAAGACCGTCGGATATGATGATTTTAGAGAGAATCCCGAAGTTACAGCTGATTTCGAGATGGTTTGACCCCCGAAATCAAGCCCCCAAGTTCAAAATAGGACCTAATTAGGGTTTTTGATTAAATGATGTATTGGAGGAATAAAATGAAAAGGGCACACTTTAATGAAAGGGCCCAATTTTATAATGTGGAAGATGATGAAATAGGACCTTAGACCTAATTAATTTAATTAATTAAGTGCTAAAGGGGAAATGCAATGCAAAATGCAAAATGCGCCAAGGCGGGTGCTAAACTAGGTGTGAAATTGTACCACCCTAGCAAGTGCGTACAATTTACAACGCTACATTTAGCCCCCACTTTAGCGGTCATATGAACACTACGTGCATATGCAAGCTAAAGTACAGAAAAGTAAACATTATTTTAAAAAAGGATATATCCATAAGTCTGTCGAACGAAGCCCCCAGTGGTATCTGCAGTACACAGTTAGGAACCGTACCCTACAAAACACACGTTAGATCACAAAATCACCTAATGCTTACTAAGGAATGTGATGAAAATTCGAGGGTAGCTATATGCCCCCCCTTGTTTCGGCTTGCTAATTTTAGTGAGTTGAAACAGGGTATCATGTTTACCACTTCGAATTGTTAAAGAATATTGATGACAAATGCTCACAAGAAGATTTGATATGAGATCAAAAACTAATGGAGAATCATTTGGTAAGAAAGAGGACTAAATCTCAATTCCAACACAACAAAGAGTGTGAGGATTTGGGAGTTCTCTAACACAAGATGAAGGATGTAAATGGAAATAAAATGCAAAGAGAAGAAAAGAAAGGAAAAAAGCATGAATACACACATTGGTGATCTATGAGAAGAATAGTGAGAGAGAAAACATGGACTTCTCGCCCCTAGATCTTGTCTAGGTGATCCATGGGAAAAAGGACATGGAAAACTAGCCCCCAGAGTCTGTCTAGGTGATCCATGTAAGGGAGGAGAGTGAGAAAGTCTAGCCTTATGCCACTAGTTCCACTCAACCTCGTGCATGTGTGTGTAAGGGAGGTTAGAAGCACCTCATAGGAGTCTATGCCCGAGTATGCTACAACCTGTATATGTATAGTACAAAAGCATGACATCTCACTCTAAGAGTCTATGCTCTGGTTCCGAGAATAATCACCTTGCATAAAAGAAAATGGAGACATCTCACTCTAAGAGTCTGTGCTCTGGTTTCGAGAATGACCCATTGCTCAAAAAGTGTAATGTTTATGTCATAAGCAAAGTAGAACAAGGATACCTACCTTCATCACAAAAGAAGATACCCCAAAAATGCAACAATTTCATAGATCCAAGCAAGAGAGTTTTGCACTCTTTAAGCAAGGATAAGATAGTTGAAAAGGGATATCTTGTAGTATGTGTAAAGGAGATCCTTAGAGGAGAAGAGATCTTTGTACAAAAGACACTTATCCCCGAGAGGAATTGTGTTAGACAAATATAACATCTTCTAGAATAAGACAAAGAAATAAGAATGCAATACTTCCTTCTTTTGCGAGGTGAAAGTGATTCTTAATGAAGGATGACGCTCTTTTTAACCCAATTGGGAGAGTGAATTCATTATGGATGTATTTTACCAAGTGCAAAAGAGGTTGTAGTCAAGGACTTACACCTCTTGTAAGAGAGAATCCTTGAACAAACAACAACAAATGCATACAAGGAATAACATCAAGTAATAAAGTTCACACCATCCACGAAATAGGAAAAAGTGGATCCTTAGATAAAATAAGGAAAGATCATTGCCTCAATGAGAAGGACTTACACAATCTTCTAGGGAGAGATTTGGACATAAGCAAAAGAAGAGATGTATGAAATCACTCTTGTCCCCATAGGAACAAGAGATAACATAGAAAATTAGGCTATTATGTTGCTTCAAAAATATGATTGCACTTGAAATTGTACCATCATGAATGACAATGAGCCCCCAGTAAATGAGCTACCAATGTCACATAATGATGAGCAACATAATAGCCATTAATGTTATTTAAAGACATGATAGACTAAATGAGGTATTTGAATATGACATGTTAAATGCTCAACTATAAGTGAGATCAAGAACATGTATAAAATGATAAAAATTGAAGAAGAAAAGTCACAAGAAATCTTAGAAGAGGGATGAGTGTAATTTATTAGAGCCTTATCCTTGGAGGAAAGGACTTTATGATGAATAGGAGATAATGATTCATAAGTGGATTTAGAAATTTGAGGGGATTCATAAAGAGATTTGTTCATTGCCAAGATTTCCTTATGAGGGGAATGAGAGTTGATAGAAGTAGAAGATGATTTAGTTGAAGTGAGATCATCATCACTACTAAATATAGCATTCACATTGAGAGATGGTCTTTTAGATGCTTTGGTACGTTTGCAGGGATTATAGCCGAGTCCAAAGGCATAATTGTGAAAATTAGTCTCTAGAGGAACTTTTATCCCTTGTTCATGAGCACCACAACCATTTCCATGATACCCATGCTTAGCAAAAATGCGAAAACCACGACCATAACGATCAGCCATTTCAGGAAGAGAAGGTGGTTTTTCATAAGACAAAGAATCAAATTCTTCATAATTAGAGGTGTGAGGAGAAGAAGTTTGAGAAGCGGCCACAAAATTATTGCTCATAGGTTCAAGTAAGACTGATTGATCTCTAGTTTCTTCCTTCTTTTTAACTTTAAGCTCTCGAGGAGGAACCCTATACTCACCTACAAAGGTGGGATTAAAGTCAAGAGATCCCCAATCATCTTCTGCGAGAACCTTCTCAGGATCAAAAGCCTTTTCATGTGTAGACTCAAGTCGAGAACGATCTTCTTCAGGAGATTTAGGCTCATCCAAAGAATTTTGATTATTAGAGGGTGATGACTCATCCATAGGTATCTTGTTTAACGAGTCATCACTAGAAGAGGAAGGCTTAGAAGAACTCCCTTTGGAAGTAGATGTTTGCAAACAAGCTTGAGAATTAGTATCACCTATCAAGGTATATGTCTTATTGTTATAAATGAATTTAACTTGTCTATGCAATGTAGAGGGGACAGCTTGCATACTGTGAATCCAAGGTCTCCCTAATAACAAGTTGTATGTTAGATTTCCCGACATAACATGGATAGCAGTAGGCAAAGTAACAGGTCCCACTGTGATGGGTAAGGTGATAATACTAATGAAGACTTAGCCACATTATCAAAGCCTCGAATGGGACGAGAGTCAGGCTCAATAAGGGATGTATCCACATTCATCTTATGCAATAGATTAATGCTACACACATTAAGGCCAGAGCCATTATCTACCAGTGTTCATCTTATAGCAGTGTCATTTATGATAACCACAATCATCAAGGGATCATATTGATGTTGAATTTCACTAGTAGGCAACTCATCTTGAGTAAACACAATTTGAGCTTTAGGATTCATCATAGAGTTAACCAAAGACACTATATTACTAGATGTATTAGGTGGAGGAACATTCAAATCTTTCAAGGCATCTTGTAACATTCCATGATGAGCGGAAGAAGTTTGGATCAGATCCCAAAGGGATATCTTAGCAGGGGTAGCTTTAAGTTGTTCTATGAGATCATATTCCTTACCAAGAACTTGTGAAATACGTGGAGCTTGGGGAAGAATAGGTTGGGAAGGAGGAAGTGAAGTTGGGATAACTGGAGGAGGATTAGGTTGCCTATTGTTTCTAGTATTATAAGTATGGGCAACCGCATGATAACTCTCTCTAGTCAATTGCTTAGCATACTCATAAGGGCTCTTAGAGGAATAACCTCCTTGTACAGTAATAACAGGTTTCTTAGGAGTGCAAAAAGAATCATTAGCATAACCACCTTGAACCACTAAGATAGGCTTATTTAAAGGTTGAGAATTTTGAGAAGGACAAGCACCTTGGACAGTGAAGAGAGGTTTGTTAGGTGTTTCATTCACATGTATTAAATTGATTGAGGATGGTTTAGAGGAATGAACAAAAGTGTTGGAAGAATTATTGATAGTCTTCTCTTGCACTAAAATCTTATCACAGATTAAATCAATTTTAGGAGAGAGACAAGGGGTAGGCATTGATGTTCTAGTAGGAAGAGTAATACTAGGAAAGGTCATATCATCCTCTATCATCAAAGGATCTACATGGGGAATAAACTCTTTAGGAGAAGGATCAACATTACTCTCTAAAGTCTCACTTTTGAGAGGGAGATCTTTGAAAGAGATGTTAACCATTTTGCTTTGAACTAGGGTATCCTTACGAGTAGAACCAAGTTGAGGAGAGGGAGAATCATTGAGATTCAAGGAAGGAGAGAAACTATCAAGGGAGTTTCCAATCTTGATTGCATCCCCTTTGGCTAGGGGTAGAGAATAATCTATACCTTCTTCTAATGGTTCATCCCAAATAGTGAGGTTGTTGAAAGGAATGTTTGAAGTGTTGTCAATTTCGGGAGAGGAGATAACATTGTTTATTAATTCCTCATCCTTAGGAGGGAGCGCATCAATAGATGTGTTAAAATCATCCTCTTTCCTCAAAATATGTTCAATATGATCTTTAGGGGAGAGAGAATTAAGGAAATTGCTTATTATTTCATCTTCTTTCTCTAAGGGATGCTTATGGGTAAGACAAACTTTAGGAGAAGGGTAAGCATTTATCATTAATTCATCATCTCTAGTGGGAATTTTGTTGGAAAAGGAAATGCCATCACTAGGAAATGTAGGGATAATGTCATCTTCTTGCACAAAAGGATCCTCATGAAGGGAGTGTTTTTTAGGATGAACATGAACATATTTCTCCAAAGATTCATGCTTAGGAAGGAGATCTTTGAAAGAAGTGTTCATAACCTCTTGTTGCACTAACATGCCCCCATTGGAAGGACCAACTTTAGGAGAAAATAATTCAATGTCCATCAATACCTTTTCACTTAGAGAGGCATCATGTAGGGAAGGTAAAGTAACATTAAGAAAGGTGTTTATGATATTATTCTCTTCCTCTAGGATAGCTAAATAGGAAGGGCACATTTTAGGAGAATTGTCAAGATCACTCTTAAAGTCTTCATCCTTAGAGCACAGGAGAGTCTCAAAGGGATTGGTAGAAACTCTTTTAGGCACTAAAATGTTGTTATAGATAGGAGAAGGTTCTTTAGGAGAAGGAAAAATTGAAACAAGGGAAGCTAACCCATTATCACATTTATGAAATGAATGCATCATGACAACAATTTTCCTCTTTCAAATGATAACGCATGCAAAATAGAAGGAAATGTTTAATTTTAACCAATGCAAGAACTTAGAATGTAGATTTAGAAAATGAAATTTATGATTCAAATGAGTTCCTAAATCAGATTTGAAATTATTGATCCCAATTAAGCTATCCACAAGTTCAACTTTAGGGTTTTAGCAAAATTTTCCTCTAAATTTTTGAATCTTGCAAAAAAATTAAAACTTGTAAATACAAATTTGAATTTGAAATAGCATAATAACTCAAATTTGAAAACATAAATCAGAATTAGAGAAGATTGGAGTTCACGTCGGGTTCACCAAAATGTGTGGGAGAAAAAGTGACACTAAGCAAACATGTCCTAATCTCACTTTCAACCACACACTTGTGGAATACGAAAGAGCCTAGAGGTATCACACAATTGGCTACTTCTTCTTGTGGAAGAGAGAGCCATGGGCTACCTATTAGGATTTCTATTCCTTTGTTGCAATTGAAAGATGAAATGATGCAAGTTCAATCCCTAACCCCAAAGTGCAAGTATGAACTAATAACAAGATTGCAGAATTGAACTTAAACAATGGAAAGCTGTAAATACAAGGATAAGACAAGAATGCAAATGCGTACCCAGAGTTAAAATCTGACTGAAAATGTTCGGGACAAGGGCGCGGGCGCCACTGTCTTGATTCTGCACCTGAAACTGCTCCAGAAACTGTTGTTTTGCACTCTGGAAAAAGCTGTCAAAATGCTGAAAATGTTGTCGGTCAGGAGGACCAGGGCACCCAGCGCCCCTGTCCTGGCAGGACCAGGGCGCCCCACGCCCCTGTCCTGGTCTTTTGCTCTGAAATTTGGTGGGAAGGTCGGTCTCAGTCTGCTTCTCCCAGATCTACAACCTGCGGCGTCGTCCGAGTCCCGAAACCTGCACTTATATCTGAAAAGGTGCTTGGGCGGCTATATAGGGTTTTGCCTTAGTCAACCCCCACTTCGGTGATTTCCACCTCCACGAATAGCCAAGTTGTATTGTAAAATGTATTGTGTGTGCAGACCTAGTGTGTGTGCAAGGTCCTAAAATGCAAGAAAGCAAACTAGAGCAACCTAGAAAGTAAACCCTAATTGCTTGTAAATGATAATGTAAATGCTCTAAATCAAGATGCAAAGTGATCTAAAGCATGAATAAAGGATATATTGAAGCTTATGCAAGGACATGAAAACAATATGAAATCATACCCAACCCTCAAGGGAGGAGTACAAGCCAATCTTCAGTCGGTAATCTCCTATTGTTCTTCAATGTCTTCCAAGCCCTAAATGAATGAAATTGATGAATGCTTGATGGATGGATGTTGAATGTTATTGAAGTCTTCAAAGATCTGCTCTTTCACTGCATAGAAGGTCCTCAAAAGCCAAAATTTGGATCCTTTCAAATGAAGAAAGAGAGTTCTTATATATGAAACCCTAGGTCTTAATTCCAACTTTTGGCCGACTTAGAGATTGAATATCCCGCCAATTTCTTGGGGTTAAGCTTTATTTTATGATTGGATCGTGCTCCTAAAATTTCAGGAAAAATGTCCGGGACCATGTTGCACTCCGGGCGCCATGGTCCCGACAACTTTTCACCAAATTTTCAGGACCGTCGGATATGATGATTTTAGAGAGAATCCCAAAGTTACAGCTGATTTCGAGATGTTTTGACCCCCGAAATCAAGCCCCCAAGTTCAAAATAGGACCTAATTAGGGTTTTTGATTAAATGATGTATTGGAGGAATAAAATGAAAAGGGCACACTTTAATGAAAGGGCCCAATTTTATAATGTGGAAGATGATGAAATAGGACCTTAGACCTAATTAATTTAATTAATTAAGTGCTAAAGGGGAAATGCAATGCAAAATGCAAAATGCGCCAAGGCGGGTGCTAAACTAGGTGTGAAATTGTACCACCCTAGCAAGTGCGTACAATTTACGATGCTACAGAAATCAATATTCAGTAATGATCTGTAGATGATTTTGGATGCGCTCACAAAGTGAAGGTCATTTCGGTAAGGGTTTAGGGTTTCAGAACCAGAACAGTCTGAGCTTGAACCGAAACTCGATCAGGAATAGCAGATGCATTAAATGAGTTCAATTTTATGTTTCATTATTCAAAGTGATTGTAGTCAGTGAGACTTCTTTGTGTTGAACAGTGTGCTCTAGGAGGTAAGCCTTCTTGCATGTGCAGGCCCCCATATTATGTAATATCTATTCATATGTCCTTTGAATTGATATTGTGGGTCACAAATCCCATTGTGGTTTTTCCTCTTTGAGGTTTTCCACGTATAAAATCTTTGTGTTATGGTGTTCATTTGTGTGCTTGGTTCATTAATTACGTTACTTCTTTCAATTATATATGTACCAGTTTAATGATTGGTGAATGCATGTTATAATAAGGTTAAAACTGAAAATTCTGGCAGAACACTGATTCGCCCCCCTCTAAGTGTTCTTGGGTTCCAACATTAAGTGTTACTTATATCATGTTCACTCGAACCTTTGATAGTGTGTTAAGGGAGAACATTGCAAATATTGGATCTAGGCATGTTGGGTAATCAAATAGCACTAATGGTAAATTAAAAAAATAAAAGTGTAATTTCTATGATAAAACTCTTTGTAACCATTTGGATCATGAGATATAATAGGAAGAAGTGTGAATTGGAGAAAGTAAATTGGATTATATGTTTGGGATACATTTAATGATCTATAGATTGATTGTTTGATGAGTGTTTGTGGATGTCTACTTTGACTCTACTTGAGTAAAGTTGGCAATAGGTGGATGTTGTATGTAGGGATATTCACTTTTTCCTTTTGATTGATATTATATTGTGCTTTATGGTTAGTGTTATGGTGTTAACATTGATATGATCTTCATCCATCTTATATGGATTATGGATCTTAGATGATAAATGATAAATTTGTTATGTTTGAATTTGAGAGCTTAAATGGAAAATATGTTGTGTTTTCCCTGGTGTGTAGGAAGAAGTATATGTGTAGATGTTTTTGATAAAGGAAAAAATGGGTTTTACAAGGAACCAAAACCACAAAGTTTACGAAGCATAAAAATATTCAAATAAAGTCCACTAAAATAGGAAAGCTACCAAATAGACAAAAGGACAACAATAATGAGTCAAAAGACAACAAAAAGCCGAAACAAGACAAACACAAATAACCTAGGGACTTTAAAGTTTCAGCAATTTGAGCTTCAAGGTTATTCATCTCTTGAGCTTCCTTCTTCAATTCCTGAATCTCCTAAGTCAAGGAATCCACTTTTCTCTTCAGGGTGGCTCTTGTCTTCCTTGAGGGGTAGGAATCCTCTTTCCGACTTCTATCAGCTTCTAGGTCCATGAATAGGATTCCCTCCTGGGTTTTTTCTAGCTTATCTACTAAGGTGCTCATAGAAGTGGCATAATTATTCACAATTTTATGGCTTTTCTTCATGATGGTGTTCATTGTATCCTAGATTTTTCCAATTTCCCCTTCCGGATGCTTAACCTTATTCTCATTTTCTTTCTTCATCTTGTCCATGAGCTCAACAGATCTTTGAAGGCATTCAAACATCAACATCTTCTCTTCTTTGGTCCACAAAACTCCAGCAGCTTGAGATACCCCTACAGTAACCATTTCATCTAGTTTACTAGAATTCACCTTGTTCTTAATGTTGAGGTCCTTTATTTTATGAAAGACCCATTTAATAATCTTGAAGAAATCCACAACACCATTTCTAGCAATTGCCAGAATGTCTTCAGGAAATTCCCAGTCCAGTTTGAAGTAGTGATCTTTAGGCCTGAGGTCTCTAGGGAATCTGGGCCTATTTTCTCTGTTAGTGGTAGGTTAAGAGGTGAATGAGCCATCAAAGGGATCATGGTGAGTAGGGGAATCCTCGAGTGAATCCTCCAAGTAGGAGACTAGCTTATTCTTGAGAGGGTTCTTCTCCTTAGTTTTAGCTTTTTGAGAAGAGCCAACAAGGGTTTTCACAGAGGATGCATTTTTTACCAAAGGCTTACTCTTAGGGGTTTTCTTAGACACGTTCTTAGAGGAAGGGGACTCTTCCTCTTCCCTATCACTATCCCAATCATTATTTCCTTCGGACATACTAGAATTAGTATTGTATCCTTCTTAGGCCAGAGTCGTAATGGAGTTGGAAGGGGCCGACATATTTTGAAAATGCTCGTGGATTAACTGAATGAGGCCAGCGCGCAGAACAGGATACTTCCTAGGGTTGTTTTGATGTTACTAGATATAATATTTCAAAGAACAAAATAGGTAAAAGGGGAAAGAAAGCCTAACCTTGTGCCTGAAGTGAGTGAGGAGGGGGAAATGGTAGCCATAGACTCTGGTAAATATGTCATCCATCATGATGTATTCCATGATGACTCTGAGCACCTTCCTCCATAACTTCTTAATCTTTCCAACATCAAAGTAACTGTTTCAGATTTTGGAAAGTGCCTCCCTTTCCTCATCAGATTTCAGGAATTTGATGACCACTTCATTCAAAAACTTTTGTCATGGAAGAATTTCACCCCCTCAATGGAAAGCCCAATAACTTCCCCTATAAGATTCTTATCAATTTTAACCAACCTTCCAGACAACACAATTGCATCTTCCATCCAATTTTTGGAAAAATAATTAATATAGCTTTTGGGTTAGTGCCATGGAGTTTCTCCAGGAAAGGACTCAACCCTCCCCTCTCAATTTGCCTCCAAACCTTCGAGTTTTTCTTATGCTTCTCACAGTTTTTTGGCTCAACTCTCTTTCTTCTTTGCACAATCTTCTCACAGATGTTCCTTCTATCAATAGCCAAACAAATTAATTGAGAAGAGTGCCTACAATGATACCAATGCACCCATAATAAATGCCAGCTCTCATCACCCATAGAAGTTATAAATGTGCCACCACATATCGAATAATGATACAGTACCCATTTGTATTCCCCTTAATAATTATTAAAATTGGTGTTTCCCATAAAGAACATCATAGTCTAATAAGGCTCTAACATTAGCTTCCAACTCATTATAGGCTAGCCACATCTGACAGCTATTAAACTTGACCCCCTTATTGGCGAAATAATCAGCCACCGCACTAGCTTCCCTATAAGTATGGTATATTATAACTTTATCGAAGTTGGATAAAAGATATTTAGCTTCATCAATCCAACTTTTAATTGTCCATGAAGGGGAAGAGGTACCGAGAAGGCACTCAATAATGTTGTTTGACTCACCCTCGATCCATATGTTTTTGACATTCATTCTACTTGCTAGATCGATTACCTGGAAGGCTCCTATGGCTTCGGCTATGTGATTGGTCTGTCCACCCAAGGAGAGTGCCACAACTGAAACAAAGTAGCCATTATGATCTCTTAACACTCCCCCACTCCCAGTCGGCCCCGAATTTCCCTTAGCTGCCCCATGTATATGTGTAGATGTTGAATTAGATGAATATCATGTTGTCATTTCAATAGAAGGAGATTGTTGATATTCATTAAGGATATTGAGAAGGTTGTTGAAGATTATTTGATATAACTGAAAAAGGATGATAACTATCTTTATAACATTATTTTGTCATTGATGTTAAGAAATTGATTTTCTGATTCAGTATGATGTTGCCATATCTTGAGAAGATTGATTTGAAGAGAATTAAGATGTCGGTAAAAGGCACAGAAAGAATGTGATAAGAAAGGGGAGAAATAAGATATTCAATGGGCACCTACTACCGAGTTAGACAATGATGAGATCATGATGTTTAGATTGTTTTGATATCCTACATATGTTGTTAATTGTAAGGTTAATACTATACTATGTCACCGAGCAAAGAACCTAGTCGGTAAACCCTAAGGTTATCGATATCGGTTAATGAAGGCGGAATGTCTACCAAGTAAAGTTTAGTATTTACTGAGTTGCAACCGAGTTATGACAGATTGCATTGCATGGATAAAAGCATTATTTAATGAAGGATGTTGATGAGCTAGAGATGAATAAATGATTGGTATGCCATGCATGAAATTTGTTAAGGAGCTACGACAATGGAAAATTAGGAGGAAGATCTACAGCACAGATTGAACCACAATAACCTAGCACAAGTTCCTAGGAAGGTATGCAAGTTCCAAGGCGAGGTCAAACGTTTTCAGATCGAAGGATACATTGAAGCTGTTGGCAACATAGCTTTATAACAGACAATGAAAGATTGTTGGCATTTCAATAAGGATATTGAGAAGGTTGTTGATGATTATGGATATAACTGATTAAAGATGTTTACTATCTTGATATTATTATTTTGTCATTGATGTCAAGAAATTGATTTTCTAATTCAGTATGATGTTGCCATATCTTGAGAAGAATAAGGTATTCAATGGGCAACTAGTACCGAGTCAGACAATGATGAGATCATGATGTTTTAGATTGTTTTAACATCATACATATGTTGTAAAATGTAAAGGTTAATACTACACTATGTTATCAAGCAAAGAACCTAGTCGGTAAACCCTAAGGTTATCATTATCAGTTAATGAAGACGGAATGTCTACCGAGTGAAGTTTAGTATTCACCGAGTTGTTACCGAGTTGTAACCGAGCTATAACAGAATGCATTAAATGTTTACATGCAGTATTTAATGAAGGAAGCTGATGAGCTGGAACTGATCAATGATTGGTGAGCCATGAATGAAGTTTGTTAACGAATCTAAGGAAATGAAAAGTCGGCATGAAGATCTACAGCTCAGATTGAACCACAATACCCTGGCATAAGTTCCAAGACTAATATGCAAGTTCCAAGGTGGGGTAAAATGTTTTCAGATCAGAAGATGCATTGAACCTGGACAAGATTGAAGATCTGATGGCTATGATTGATCATGGGAAATGTGATCAAGGAGATTAAGCGGTTACCTAATTGTTTATAAGTAGGAAACTGTTGATGCGGGCAAGTGTATGCACAGGGATGCTACATAGTGATTACCGAGCACAGAAGCTTGAAGACTTGTTAGAATAACAGAGTATAGAAGCCCAGTAGATAGACAAGATTAGTTCTATGTCTAGATTGTATTGAACAAATAGGAATCCGCTTTAGCATTTTAGATGTGAAGTTGCAGATAGATTTTATTACTATTATTTTGTGAAAATGACAAAAAATCTCTTAACCGAGTGGATTTAACAGTCTTATTTGTAAAACCCTCTAGCAAGGTGACATTCTGATTGAATGTTTGAAATCCTTTAACAAGGTCACTTCTAACAAAGTGAAGATCCTAATAGATTTGAGGGAAATCCCTTAACTGGGTCACATCTAGCAATGTGTTTGTAATATTTAACAAGATTTGCTTTTAACCGAGCATACTATAGAAGAGTATATTTCTTAGTGGGTCCAAAATCCAACAGTGGTTTTTTCCTATTTGGGTTTCCATGTTACATTTGGTGTTATGAGGTTTATGATGTTCATATGCTTTTGAGTTTGCATGTTTGACAGTTTTGGTTATATTACTGATATACATGTTACTGAGGTTGAATCTGATGTTTTTAGGGATGATTAAGTTTGTATGATTCACCCCCCCCCCCCCCCCTCTCATCTTGTTGGCTATTGGATCTGTACTTATATTAAGTATCAGAACTATCAATTGGTATCAGAGCTGTGGACTCCGAAAGGAAAGTTTAAAGGCACTTGAGTTAAAGATCCAAAGATGTATAAGAGGGATGCACCGAAGCTGAACAAGTCAAGTTTCTCTACATGGCAAATAAGGATGAAGCTACATCTATCAGGAGTTGGAGAATATGCTGTATACTATCTAGAGAATGATTTTGTCACACTGAGCACCTATCCATTGACTATGGAAGAGATAAAGGCAAAGCAAGAACATATTCAAGCAATGATTGAAATAACATCTGCTTTGACCGATTCAGAGTTTAATGATCTAGAAGGCTGCAATGATGCAAAGACAATGTGGGATAATCTCATATCAGTATATGGAGGAGATGAACATGTTCAAAGAGTAAAAGTAGATAGTCTAAGAGGACAACTTGAATCTATGAGGATGAATGAAGGTGAGAACATAACTCAGTGCAGTACAAGACTAAAGGAGATTGTCAATCAAATCAAAGGAGTAGGTGGAACTATTGAAGAAAAGGATATAACAAGTAAGTTGTTAAGAACCCTTCTACCAACTTATGCAATCCGAGTCTCTGCAATCAATGAATTGAGGTCTGTACCTAATATGCCAGTTTCTTTAGATGCTACTATTGGTAAGCTACATGCATTTGAGTTAAGTAATTTTGATAACAGTGGATCTTCGGTAAATAAAGTTGAATCTGCATTTAGTTCTTTTCATCTTGATGAATCTAATGATTTCAATGAAAGAAAGTATAAGTACTCTGAAGGAGATCACAGTAGAGCAAGTGAAAGATTTCGTAAGAACATGGAGGCAGTACACAAACTGTATGAGGAAATCAGAAAGCAAGAAGAGTTTGAAGCACTATTAGCCAAAAGGTTACTGAGAGGCAAATGTAAGTATAAAGGAAAACTACCTTTGAAATGTTTCAATTGAGATAAGATAGGACATATGGCTTCTAACTATCCTGACAAAGATTCTACTGAAAAGAGAGATTACCGAGATGACAGACAGAAAGATAACTATCATAGAGGACACCGAGACTTCAGAAGAAGAGATAGAAAGACATGCCTAATAGCTGATGAGGAATCCAACGATGATAAATTAGATGATACTGATATAGAGGAAGTAGTTTATGTGGCTATCAAGGATAGATCAGATGAAGAAAGGTATGAAGAAAAATCCCTAATATCTCACATAAACACTAATGATTCTTGGATTATAGATAGTGGATGCTCACATCATATGACAGGAGATAAACACAAGTTTCTTATGTTAGAAGATTATGATGGAGGCTATGTTAGATTTGGTAATGATGCACCATGTCCAGTGAGAGGTAAAGGATCTATAACACTTCTTGATAATGCAAGATGCAATGATGTTTATTGGGTTGAAGGTTTGAAATACAATTTGTTGAGTGTAGCACAGCTAAACAACACAGGTTACCGAATAGAATTTCAGAAGGGAATTGTCGAAGTTCATGACAAGAATGGAAAGTTAGCTGCTATCGGGACACAAACAAAAGGTAACACATTTCACCTTGACTCAACTTGGAATAAGTGTTCACATGCAAAGTTAGATGATACCTGGTTATGGCATAAAAGGTTTTGTCATGTCAATTTTGATAATCTGATCAAAATAAGTAAGAAGCACAGAGTAAGAGGTCTACCGAGTCTTGAAAAACTTGAGAATGCTATGTGTTGAGGATGCCAAATGGGTAAGATGACAAGATCAAGCTTTACAAGTAAGTCTTACACTTCTAAGGGAATTTTAGATCTAGTGCACACTAATCTTTGTGGTCCTATGAAAGTTCAAAGTTATTATGGTGATAAATATTTCATATTATTTGTGGATGACTATTCAAGGATGATGTCAGTAATGTTTTTAAAAGAAAAATCAGAAGCTTTTCAAATGTTTAAATGGTACAAGGCAAGAGTTAAAAATGAAATAGGAAGACAACTGAAATGTCTCAGATCAGATAGAGGAGGAGAGTTCACATCTGATGAGTTCAACTTATTTTGCAATGATCATGGTATTAAAAGACAAGTCTCTGCACCAAGAACTCCACAATGGAATGGAATAGCTGAGAGAAGAAACATATCTATTGTGGATTGTGCTAGAACACTAATGATTGAAAAGAAGGTGCCACAAACATTTTGAAGAGAAGTAATAAGCACAGCAGTTTACACCCTGAACCGAGTTCAATTGAAGAAAGGTACTTTGAAGACACCATATGAAATCTGGTATGATAAGAGACCTAATGTTAGTTATTTTAAAATCTTTGGAAGTAGATGCTATGTTCATAAATATGATAGAAATGGCAAACTTGATCAGAAAAGTGAAGAAGGAATGTTTCTAGGTTATTCTTCTAAAAGCAAAGCATTTAAATGTCTGATCAAATCATCTAACAAAATAGTAGAAAGTGCAAATGTGAAAATTGATGAATTTGCAAAAAGAAATGATGAAGGAAATTCCAAGGAACCAGAAGAATATGATGAATTTGTCTATGTTCAACCGAGAAGTCCTACCGAGAAGATTGTTGAAGAAAATGAAGAGAATATCCAATTACCGAGTGATGAAGAAGATCATACAGAGCCTATCGAGTCTGTATTAGCCAAGTATGTCAGAAGACATCATGCACCAACTCAAATTATAGGAGATAAGGATGATCCAGTGATGACAAGGAACAAACTGAGACAAAACACATGTTTGATATCTGAATTTGAACCGAGAATAGTGAAAGAGGCATTTAACAGTGAAGATTGGATAAATGCTATGACAGAAGAGATTGATCAAATCAAGAAGAATGACACATGGACACTAATCCCAAGACCGAAGGACAAAAATATAATCGGTACAAAGTGGATTTTCAGAAACAAGCTAAATGAAAAAGGTGAGGTCATTCGGAACAAAGAAAGACTAGTTTGCAAAGGTTATGCTCAAGAAGAAGGAATTGATTATGGTGAAACTTTTGCACCTATTGCTAGACTTGAAGGAGTAAGAACATTGTTGGCCTATGCTGCTTTCAAAAATTTCAATATCAAATGGATGTCAAATCTGCATTTCTGAATGGAATATTAGAAGAAGTAGTTTTCATTGAACAACTTGAAGGATTTGTTGAAGACAATAATAAAGATTAGGTATGTAAATTGAACAAAGCTTTATATGGTTTGAAACAAGCACCAAGAGCATGGTATGAAAGATTGCACTCTTATTTGATTAAGATTGGTTTTATAAGGACAAGTGAGAACAACAACATGTACATAAAGAATGATGAAAATGGAATACTGATCTCAGCCATATTTGTTGATGATATTATATTTTGTGGAAATGACTCTTTATGCAAGAACTTTAGAAATGAAATGAGCAAAGAATTTGAGATGTCATTAATCAGTGAGATAAAGTATTTTATAGGTTTACAGATACTACAACTAAAAAATGAGATTTTCATTACTCAATCCAAGTACATAAAGGAAATCTTGAAGAAATTTGGAATGGAGGATTCAAAACCAATAAGTACTCCTATGACTACCAACTGTAAATTATCAGAGAATGATGAATCTGCATCTGTTGATGAGACACTTTACCGATCCATGATTGGAAAGCTACAATATGTTGTTCACAGCAGACCAGACATAGCACATGCAGTAGGTATAGTTGCAAGATTCTCTGCAGATCCTAAGGAAACACACATGACAACAATCAAAACAATTTTTAGATACTTGAAAGGCACAGAGGATTATGGCTTAGTATATCAGAAAGGAAATGATTTTGGTTTAAAAGTTTATACTAATGCTGATTGGGCAAGCAACATTGATGACAGAAAAAGCACAAGTGGAGGAGCTTTCTTTTTAGGAGAAAGACTAGTGAGTTGGCTTAGCAAGAAACAAGGACGTGTTTCACAGTCAATAGGAGAAGCTGAATACGTTGCTACAGCATTGAATTCTACCAACATTGCATGGATCAAACAACTATTGGAAGGTATAAATGAGAAAGTTACCAAGCCAGTAACTATATTCTGTGACAATACTAGTGCCATTAACATTTCAAAAAATCCTGTTATGCACTCTAAGACAAAGCACATATCTATCAAATATCATTATCTTAGAGAAGAAGCTCAAGAGAAGAAAGTGGTGTTGGAGTATGTTAGCACAAAGGAACAAATAGCAGATATCTTCACCAAGCCACTACCAAGGGACACTTTTGAATATCTCAGAAGTAGGTTAGGGGTCCTACCCCTATCTTCTACTCACTGACCAAGTTTGGTGAAAGCATCAATCTGATGACTCTAATGAATATCTTTTGGGAGTTAATGCTGATTTATACACTTTAGGATGTTTTCTAAAGGTATACAGGAAATAATACAGGAAATATTACAGGGAACGGGAACTGAAGACAAATGCTATGACCGAGACTCAGTTGATACACAATAGCAGGAAATAACTTCTTACAGAAAGTAATTATGTTTTAGTTCTTTACTTTTTGGCATTGTTGTCAAAGGGGGAGAAGACTACTATAAAGGGGAGAAGACTAATATAGAGGAAGAAGACCTATCAGGGGAGAAGACTAAAAGAAAACTGAGCAGACTACAGATTAGAAAGAATACTGAAACCAGGAGAAGTCTAATGTATGGGGGGGAGCATTTCAACATTTCAGAATCACAACAATCCAAATCTTTTAAGGTCAAATCAATTGGTTTTGCCATCAATGCCAAAGGGGGAGATTGTTGGCAACATAGCTTTATAACAGACAATGAAAGATTATTGGCTTTTCAATAAGGATATTGAGAAGGTTGTTGATGATTATGGATATAACTGATTAAAGATGTTTACTATCTTGATATTATTATTTTGTCATTAATGTCAAGAAATTGATTTTCTAATTCAGTATGATGTTGCCATATCTTGAGAAGAATAAGGTATTCAGTGGGCAACTAGTACCAAGTCAGACAATGATGAGATTATGATGTTTTAGATTGTTTTAACATCATACATATGTTGTAAAATGTAAAGGTTAATACTACACTATGTTATCAAGCAAAGAACCTAGTCAGTAAACCCTAAGGAACCTAGTCGGTAAACCCTAAGGTTATCGCTATCGGTTAATGAAGACGGAATGTCTACCGAGTGAAGTTTAGTATTCATTGAGTTGTTACCGAGTTGCAACCAAGCTATAACAGAATGCATTAAATGTTTATATGCAGTATTTAATTAAGGAAGCTGATGAGCTGGAACTGATCAATGATTGGTGAGCCATGAATGAAGTTTGTTAATGAATCTAAGGCAATGAAAAGTCGGCATGAAGATCTACAGCTCAGATTGAACCGCAATACCCTGGCACAAGCTCCAAGACTAATATGCAAGTTCCAAGGTGGGGTAAAACATTTTCAGATTGGAAGATGCATTGAACCTGAACAAGATTGAAGATCTGATGGCTATGATTGATCATGGGAAATGTGATCAAGGAGATTAAGCGGTTACCTAATTGTTTATAAGTAGGAAACTGTTGATAAACAATGTATGCGGGCAAGTGTATGCACAGGGATGCTACATAGTGATTACCGAGCACAGAAGCTTGAGGACCTATTAGAATAATAGAGTATAGAAGCCTAGCAGATAGACAAGATTAGTTCTATGTCTAGATTGTATTGAACAAATAGGAATCTGCTTTAACATTTTATATGTGAAGTTGCAGATAGATTTTATTACTATTATTTTGTGAAAGTGATAGAAAATCTCTTAACCAAGTGGACTTAACAGTCTTATTTGTAAAACCCTCTAGCAAGGTGACATTCTGATTGAATGCTTGAAATCCTTTAACAAGGTCACTTCTAACAAAGTGAAGATCCTAACAGATCTGAGGGAAATCACTTAACCGGGTCACATCTAGCAATGTGTTTGTAATCTTTAACAGGATTTGCTTTTAACCAAGCATACTCTAGAAGAGTATATTTCTTAGTGGGTCCAAAATCCCACAGTGGTTTTTCCCTATTTGGGTTTCCACGTTAAATCTTGTGTTATGAGGTTTATGATGTTCATATGCTTTTGAGTTTGCATGTTTGATAGTTTTGGTTATATTACTGATATACATGTTACTGAGGTTGAATCTAATGTTTTAAGGGATGATTAAGTTTGTATGATTCACCCCCCCCTCTCATCTTGTTGGCTATTGGATCTGTACTTATATTAAGTATCAGAACTATCAAAACCTAGTCAAGATTGAAGATCTGACAGCTAAGATTGATCATGGGAAATGTGATCAAGGAGATTCAGTGGTTAGCAAATTGTTTATAAATAAGGAATTGTTGATAAACAATGTATGTGGGCAAGTGTAAGCACAGGGATGCTACATAGTGATTACCGAGCACAGAAGCTTGAAGACCTGTTTGAATAATAGAATAGGGAGCCCAACAGAGGGACAAGATAAGTCCTATGACAAGATTTTTTTGAGAAAAATAGAATCTGCTTTAGCATTTTAGATGTGAAGTTGCAGATATATTTTTATTACTGTTATTTTGTAAGTGATAGAAAATCTCTTAACCAAGTGGACTTAATAGTCTTATTTGTAAACCCTCTAACAAGGTAACATTCTAAATGAGTGTTTGAAATCCTTTGACAAGGTCACTTCTAACAAAGTGAAGATCCTAACAAATCTGAGGGAAATCCCTTAACCGGGTCACATCTAGCAATGTGTTTGTAATCTTTAACAGGATTTGCTTTTAACCGAGCATACTCTGAAGAGTATATTTCTTAGTGGGTCTGAAATCCCATAGTGGTTTTTCCCTATTTGGGTTTCCACGTTAAATCTGGTGTTATATGTGTTATGATGATTATGTGTTTATGAGATAGCATGTTTAGCAGTTTTTATATTGCTGAAGTTTAAGTTACCAAGGTTGAATCTGTTGATTTTATGGAAGATTAAGTTTGTATGATTCACCCCCCCACTCCTCATCTTGTTAGCTATTGGCATCAAAACTTTACAATTGGTATCAGAGCTTTGGACTCCAGAAGAAAAGTTTAAAGGTACTTGAGGCAAAGATCCGAAGATGTATAAAAGGGATGCACCAAAGCTGAACAAGTCAAGTTTCTCCACATGGCAGAAAAGGATGAAGCTGCATTTATCAGGAATTGGAGAATATGCAACATATTATTTGGAAAATGATTACATACCACCAAGCACCATCCCGATGACCTTGGAAGAGATAAAGGCAAAGCAAGAACATATTCAAGCTATGATTGAAATAACATCAGCATTGACTGACTCAGAGTTTAATGATCTAGAAGGCTGTAATGATGCAAAAGCAATGTGGACTAAGCTCATATCTGTGTATGGCGTTGATGAACATGTTCAAAGAGAAAAAGTAGATAGTCTAAGAGGACAACTTGAATCCATGAGAATGAATGAAGGTGAGAACATAACCCAATATAGTACAAGGTTAAAGGAGACTGTCAATCAAATTAAAGGCGTAGGAGGAACTATTGAAGAAAAGGATGTAACAAGTAAGTTGTTGAGAACCCTTCTACCTGTTTATGCCATTCAAGTCTTTGCAACCAATGAACTAAGGTCTCCTAACATGCCAATTTCTTTGGATGCTACTATTGGTAAGCTACATGCATTTGAGTTAAGCAATTTTGATAACAGTGGGTCTTCGGTAAATAAAGTAGAATCTACATTCAGTTCTTTTCATATTGGAGAATCTGATGATTACAATGATAGAATGAGTAAGTACTCTAAAGGGAATCACAGTGGAGCAAGTGAAAGATTTCACAAGAACATGAAAGAAGTGCACAAACTGTATGAGGAAATCAAAAAGCAAGAAGAGTTTGAAGCATTATTAGCCAGAAGGTTACCGAGAGGAAAAGGTAAGTATAAAGGAAAACTACCTTTAAAATGTTTCAATTGTGATAAAATAGGACATATGGCTTCTAACTGCCCTGACAAAGAATCTAGTGAAAAGAGAGAATACTGAGATAACACGTAGAAAGACAACCAATATAGAAGACACCGAGACTTCAGAAGGAGAGACAGAAAGACATGCCTAGTAGCTGATGAGGAATCCAATGATGACAAATCTGATGAAACTGATACAGAGGAAGTTGCTTATGTGGCTATTAAAGATGGATCAGATGAAGAAAGGTATGAAGAAAAGGCCCTAATATCTCACATAAATAATAATGATTCTTGGATCATAGATAGTGGATGCTCACATCACATGATAGGTGATAAACACAAGTTTGTTAAATTAGAAGACTATGATGGAGGTTATGTAAGATTTGGTAATGATACACCATGTCCAGTGAAAGGTAAAGGATCTATAACACTTCTTGAAAATGCTAAATGTCATGATGTATATTGGGTTGAAGGTTTGAAATACAATTTGTTGAGTGTAGCACAGCTAAACAATACAGGATACCGAATAGAATTTCAGAAAGGAATTGTCAAAGTTCATGACAAGCATGGAAAGTTAGTTGCTACCGGAACACAAACAAAAGGTAATACATTTCATCTTGACTCAACTCTGAACAAGTGCCTTTATGCAAAGATAGATGATACCTGGTTATGACATAAAAGGTTTTGTCATGTAAATTTTGATAATCTGATCAAAATAAGTAAGAAGCACCAAGTAAGAGGTCTACTGAGTTTGGAAAAACCTGAGAATGCTATGTGCCGAGGATGCTAGATGGGTAAGATGACAAGATCAAGCTTTACAAGTAAGTCCTACACTTCTAAAGGAATTTTAGATCTAGTACACACTGATCTTTGTGGTCCCATGAAAATTCAAAGTTATTATGGTGATAAATATTTCATATTATTTGTGGATGATTACTCAAGGATGATGTTAGTTATGTTTTTAAAAGAAAAATCGGAAGCTTTTCAAATGTTTAAATGGTACAAGGCAAGAGTTGAAAATGAAACAGGAAGACAGATGAAATATCTTAGATCTGATAGAGGAGGAGAGTTCACTTCTGATGAATTTAACTTATTCTGCAATGATCATGGTATAAAAAGGCAAGTATCTGCACCGAGAACACCTCAACAAAATGGGATAGCCAAGAGAAGAAACATATCAATTGTAGATTGTGCAAGAACCCTGATGATAGAAAAGAGGGTACCTCAAACATTTTGGAGAGAAGCAACCAGCACTGCAGTTTACACCCTGAACCGAGTACAACTGAAGAAATGAACTATGAAGACACCATATGAAATCTGGTATGACAAGAAACCTAATGTAAGTTATTTTAAAATCTTTGGAAGTAGATGCTATGTTCACAAAGATGACAGAAATGGAAAGTTTGATCAGAAAAGCGAGGAAGGAATATTTCTTGGTTATTCTTTTAGAAGTAAAGCATTTAAATGTCTGATCAAATCATCTAACAAAATAGTAGAAAGTGCAAATGTGAAAATTGATGAATTTGCAGACATAAATGATGAAGGAAATTCCAAAGAACCAGAAAATTATGAAGAATTTGTTTATGTTCAACCAAGAAATCCTACCAAGAAAGCTGCTGAAGAAAATGAAGATAATGTCCAATTACCGAGTGATGAAGAAGATCATACAGAGTCTACCAAGCCTATATTAGCCAAATATGTCAAAAGACATCATGCATCAAGTCAAATTATAGGAGATAAGGATGATCCAGTGATGACAAGGAACAAACTAAGACATAACACATGTCTGATATCTGAATTTGAACCGAGAATAGTAAAAGAGGCATTTAACAGTGAAGAATGGGTAAATGCTATGACAGAAGAGATTGATCAAATCAAGAAGAATGACACATGGACACTGATCCCAAGACCGAAGGACAAAAATGTAACGGTACAAAGTGGATTTTCAAAAACAAGCTAAATGAAAAAGGTGAGGTCATTTGGAACAAAGCAAGACTAGTTTGCAAAGGTTATGCTCAAGAAGAAGGAATAGATTATGGTGAGACTTTTGCACCTGTGGCTAGACCTGAGGGAGTAAGAACATTGTTGGCATATGTTGCTTTCAAAAATTTCAAGGTATATCAAATGGATGTTAAATCTGCATTTTTGAATGGTTTACTAGAAGAAGAAGTCTATATTGAACAACCTGAAGGATTTGTTGAAGACAAGAGTAAAGATCAGGTATGTAAACTAAACAAAGCTTTATATGGTCTGAAACAAGCACCTAGAGCATGGTATGAAATACTGCACTCTTATTTGATCAAGATTGGTTTTATAAGGACAAGTGAAAACAACAATATGTACATGAAGAATGATGAGGACAATGGAATACTGATCTCAGCCATATTTGTTGATGATATTATTTTTTGTGGTAATGACTCCTTATGCAAGAACTTTGGAAATGAAATGTGCAAAGAATTTGAGATGTCATTAATCGGTGAGATAAAATATTTTATAGGTTTACAGATACTACAAATGAAAGATGAGATTTTCATTACTCAATCCAAGTACATAAAGGAAATCTTGAAGAAATTTGGAATGGAGGATTCTAAACCAGTAAGTACTCCTATGACTACTAGCTATAAACTATCAAAGTATGATGAATCTGCATCTGTTGATGAGACACTTTACCGATCTATGATTGGGAAGTTGCAATATGTTGTGCACAGTAGACCGGATATAGCACATGCAGTAGGTCTTGTTGCAAGATTCTCTACAGATCCCAAAGAAACTCATATGACAACAATTAAGAGAATTTTCATATACCTGAGAGGCACTGAAGATTATGGCTTAGTATATGAAAAGAGGAATGATTTTGATTTAAAAGTTTATACTGATGTTGATTGGGCAGGCAACATAGATGACAGGAAAAGCACAAGTGGTGGAGCTTTCTTTTTAGGAGAAAGACTAGTGAGTTGGCTTAGTAAGAAACAAGGATGTATTTCACAGTCAACAGCAGAAGCTGAATATGTTGCTGTAGCATTAAATTGTACCAATATAACATGGAACAAGCAACTATTAGAAGGTATAAATGAGAAAGTTACTGAGCCAGTAACTATATTCTGTGATAATACTAGTGCCATTAACATTTCAAAGAATCCGGTAATGCACTCTAAGACAAAACATATCTCTATAAAGTATCATTATCTCAGAGAAGAATTTCAAGAGAAGAAAGTTGTGCTGGAATATATCAGTTCAAAGGAGCAACTAGTAGACATCTTCACAAAGCCACTGCCAAGGGACACTTCTGAGTATCTCAGAAGCAAGTTAGGGGTCCTACCCCTATCTTCTACTCACTAACAGAGTTCAGTGAAAGAATCAATTCGATGAATCTACAGAGTATTATGTGTGGATTGATGTTGATTTACGCGCTTTAGGAGGTTTTCTAAAGGTGTGCAAGAAATAGTGAATAGAGACAAGTTTCTCTGACCGAGACTGAGATGATACATAGCAAGGCAAATCACTTCACAGGGGAAGGAATCATGATTTAGTTCTTTTACTTTTTGGCATTGTTGTCAAAGGGGGAGAAGACTAAATGGTTGATTGAATGGTAAAGCCCTAAATGAAGAAGATGACAGAAGACTAATGACAGGGGGAGAAGATTACTGAAAGAGGGAGAAGACTTCAAAAGATTTTAACAGCTCAAGGATAAAACAACAATCTGAATCCGAATCAATTTGAATATCTTGTTGGTATTACCTTTTAAAAGTTGGTTTTGCCATCAATGCCAAAGGGGGAGATTGTTGGCATTTCAATAGAAGGAGATTGTTGATATTCATTAAAGATGTTGAGAAGGTTGTTGAAGATTATTTGATATAACTGAAAAATGATGATAACTATCTTTATAACATTATTTTGTCATTGATGTCAAGAAATTGATTTTCTGATTCAGTATGATGTTGCCATATCTTTAGAAGATTGATTTAAAGAGAATTAAGATGTCGGTAAAAGACACAGAAAGAATGTGATAAGAAAGGGGAGAAATAAGATATTCAATGGGCAACTACTACCGAGTTAGACAATGATGAGATCATGATGTTTAGATTGTTTTGATATCCTACATATGTTGTTAATTGTAAGGTTAATACTATTCCATTTCACCAAGCAAAGAACCTAGTCAATAAACCCTAAGGAACCTAGTCGGTAAACCCTAAGGTTATCAACATCAGTTAATGAAGGCGGAATGTCTACCGAGTAAAGTTTAGTATTTATCGAGTTGCAACTGAGTTATGACAGATCACATTGGATGGATAAAAGCATTATTTAATGAAGGGTGTTGATGAGCTAGAGATGTATAAATGATTGGTATGCCACGCATGAAGTTTGTTAAGGATCTACGGCAATGGAAAATCAGGAGGAAGATCTACAACGCAGGTTGAACCGCAATAACCTAGCACAAGTTCCTAGGAAGGTATGTGGTGCAGGAGCACCAAACACAAAGGCACAAAAGGAGTCTATAAGAGGATAAAGATCAATTCATAAGTATATTCAATAACATTTTCATTTGTAATGTCATTTTGAGTCAATATGAATCAATATGTAAGGCTAAAAGAGCCCATTGTAATGAGTTGTCCAAATTGTCCCAATAAGGTCTTGAATTAGTCATTTGGTAATATTTGTATAAAATAACCTTGGAGGGGTAAAATGGTGACAAAAATACATCATTATTCCATCCTAATATGTTTTGAAGGTTCTTTTGAAGGTTTAAAGTCATTTGAGTCAAAAGTTGTAAAATGTAACTTTTCAAAAGTTGTAAAAAGACCAAAATGGGAAGTTGTATGGTTATAAGAGGAAGTTGGGTAGTTGTAACTTCCATGTAAAGTTGAAAAGGATATAAAAACTATTTAATGGTCATTCATAAGGGTATTTAAAAATTGGAGAAGGAATTGGAAAGCATTGGAAACATTTTGGTATCATATTTTCATTGTTTTCAATCTCTTGTTTTGTGATCTTGGAAGTTTTTCCTCTTGTTTCCAGGCCTGGTATGAACATGTACAGCCTGGAAACAAGTGTATTTCCATAATGATAGTTTATTATATTGAATAATGTTTCCATTGCTTTTGGTTTGAGTTTATGTTATTCAGTTTTGAGAAAGTTATGAATGTTTTGGTGAAAACCGTTTGAAACTACCCAAAACCCTGATTCACGGTGACCAGTTTTGGCACAATCATCATAACTTTGGATTTAACTATTGGATATTTATATAATTTTGAGGAAAGTTTTATAACTATCATTTCTACAATCGGACTAGAGAGATTGTCCAGATGATTAATATTTTAAGAGTTATTAATGATTTTTCATGACGACAATTTCATGACCAGAATAGAGTCAATTTCATAGCTTGGGAAAATTCTTGATTTTCATTTGCAAGAAATGAATAGATGAAGGATTTAAATGATTCATATTTAATGCATAATATATGGATCTACAATCATGATTGATTTATATCTATGGAGAAGATTTTATAATGGTTATTTGTTTGATAATTTTGTTGGGAAATATATGACAATGCCTCTAACATGTTGGAAGATTTGTGTTGATGATTGAACTTCATGAATGATTTAAGGTTCTTGGTTGGATTATCATGATGCACTGCATCAGTATGCAAGTTCCAAGGCAAGGTAAAAAGTTTTCAGATCGAAGGATACATTGAACCTAGTCAAGACTAAAGATCTGACGACTAAGATTGATCATGGGAAATGTGATCAAGGAGATTCAGCGGTTAGCAAATTGTTTATAAATAAGGAATTGTTGATAAACAATGTATGCGGGCAAGTGTAAGGGATGCTACATAGTGATTACCGAGCATAGAAGCTTGAAGACCTGTTTGAATAACAGAATAGGGAGCCCAGTAGAGGGACAAGATAAGTCCTATGACAAGATTGTTTTGAGCAAAATAGAATCTGCTTTAGCATTTTAGATGTGAAGTTGTAGATATATTTTTATTACTGTTATTTTGTAAGTGACAAAAAATCTCTTAACCGAGTGGACTTAATAGTCTTATTTGTAAACCCTCTAACAAGGTAACATTCTAAATGAGTGTTTGAAATCCTTTGACAAGGTCACTTCTAACAAAGTGAAGATCCTAACAGATCTGAGGGAAATCCCTTAACCGGGTCACATCTAGCAATGTGTTTGTAATCTTAAACAAGATTTGCTTTTAATCGAGCATACTCTGGAAGAGTATATTTCTTAGTGGGTCCGAAATCCCATAGTGGTTTTTCCCTATTTGGGTTTCCACGTTAAATCTGGTGTTATATGTGTTATGATGATTATGTGTTTATGAGATAGCATGTTTAGCAGTTTTTATATTGCTGAAGTTTAAGTTACCAAGGTCGAATCTATTGATTTTATGGAAGATTAAGTTTGTATGATTCCCCCCCCCCCTCCTCATCTTGTTAGCTATTGGCATCAAAACTTTACATATCAATCATTTTAATGGTGCATATAGGTGTTAAGGAAGTGTTCTCATCTTTGAAAAGTGTAAGTTTTGACGTTTGTACATTATGAAATGTCCACTTTCCTATAAGGAACTCAGAAGAGAATCTCTGGTTTGCAAGAATACTTTTGGAATGAGGAATTTAGAATTAATTAATATAAGCATTATGACTAACGTGTTCTTGTTTTCCTATCTTAGCCTTGTGACTTCCAGGAGTAAGTCAAATCCTAGGGGGTGAGGATGTAATGCCCCTCCCTAGATCAGACTCAATTTAACTTAGTTTGACTCTGGATGACCTTTGTTGTAGTTTATGTGGCTATCTATGGTATATGCTTTATAGATCGATGATTTTCATGTTGATGTGATTATATGTCGTTATTTATGCTCTGATAGTTAGATGATTAATGAGATGGATTATATATGTGATGTTGGGATTTAGTCACTATATTTATCGATGTTAGTTGTTTTGATATACACTGTGCTTTATCCTTGATGTGCTTGGGTGAAAGGGAAAAGCTTCGCACTGAACTTTACGGGCAAGCTATGTCGCTTCCATTCCCTTTTCACAATATGATATTACATGGTTGTATGTACATGTGCAACAATTTGTTTATGCAACTACAGGTACCGAGCATTGACTCCATCTAAACCTTCAGGTCTGAGCGTGATCTATAATCCAATGGTAAAGTAGAAATTGGAGTTATTAGTCAGACCCTTGTCATACCATCGTTCCTACGGGAACAAGACCCCTGTCAGGTACCCTTGTTCCTTGTTTGTTGGTCATGTTAATGTTGGTCCTGTTCTCTTACCCTTGTATTAGTGTAATGTTTTTTTAGCGAGAAAGTATTAATATTAATATATTAAAGGTAATCGAGTATTAATGATTAATTAATTAATAAAAATTGAAAATTGTGCATCATAATATTTAGTTAACTACATAAGCTAAGTGACTTAATACATATTCTATTGTCTTTGCAAATAATTTATTAAAAGAGAATTAAATATTTATTTTCGATTTTATTGTGCTCATGGAAGATTAATTTTAAATGTAATTAATATTTAATTGTTTTCAATTTCAAAATTTGCATGTGTGGGGAGTTACAAGAAATAAATTAATTAATGAAATTAAAAAGTGGATTCTTGCATGCCTTTTGGGGGTTATGTTTAGGGGAATAAAATCTTTAGCTTCCTGTGAAGTTTTGGGGTACCCAGGAATTCATGGTTATTGTTTTTGAAAAGGGGTTTTTGGGAAAACCCGGGTTGAAAGAAGAATTTGGGTGAAATAATGGAGTTCTATCTTGGGTTTTTGTTGTGGAATAAGTGAAAGGGTTTGATGGATTTCATTCAAACTTCTGGTTTTGTGTGCCTGGAATATCGTGTTTGGCAGCCAAGGATCTTTTGAGGATTTTTACTTCTGCTTTTGTGTGACTTTTAGATTGTGAAAAGAGGTAGGAATTTCATATTCTTTTTCTTTTGCATGTAAAACTTCCTTTCAATCTGTTGAGAATCATCCTATTTGATTTATTGTGATGAAGAAATTTAAAAGAAATTGTCTGATTTTGAAAAATTTGAGGGTTAGATCAAATTTAATAGTGAGTTTGTGCATTTGAAATCATGAATCCGAAAATCTTATATTACACTTACCTTAAGAAACCTCTATGAATCTTTGTCTGGTAATTTAGATGTTTGTGTGTGTGTATCAATGTAAATATTATTTCATTATTTTTGTGTATTAAGTTTATATGTTTCGCTGCCCCGTTTTATATTTATTTTGGGGTGTTGTGGGCACCCACGGTGGTGGGAAGCCCACCCACCATGGGTAAGTGGGGATTCCACCCACCGTGGGGGTCCACGGTGGAAACCCCCCCTCCCCCCCCAAAAAAAAAGACACTTCCTTTGTCTGCAACTAATATATTAAAAAGAAACCGTTTGGTAAAAGTATTGTATATATTAATGTTTCATGTTTAATTTGTGTGGGTTCGATTATATATATATTCATAATTTGGAAAAATTAGTCTATTTTGATAAGATAGTATAATGGATTAAAATAGTTATATTTGGATAAATATAGCTAGGTTATGATAAAGATAGTTTTAAGGGATTAAATTGGATGTATGTAGGTTAATGTTATTAGATTTGAGTATGGAGTTATGTTTTGCGAAATATATATATTGTATTTTCTTAAATATAGATACAGTTGAAAATTAGATATATTTTTTAGAAAAGTAAATGTATTTAGATTTATTCATATGTCATTTCATATAATTAATTAATCATGTGATTAAGTTATGTTTAGGATTATTTATATGTGCACTTTATCTTTTGAACTCTGGATTCTTTCCTTTAATTTATTGATGATCAAGAAACATGTTAGCCAATTGGCAATAATGTATTACGTTATCTTAAATGATTGAATAATGAAATGTTAGTTTTATTGTGCAAATCAATAGGAATAAAATGAGTTATAATGATTTAAATTTGGGATATTGGTAAATAATGTCAATTAGAATTAATGGATGTATGGAAGTTGTTTTGGACCTTTTGGTGATATGTTAGGATTGGATTCTTGTATGTTTGGCATTGTGAGACCCTGTAATTTCTTTGATTCTTGTCTATTATCATGGGATACTTAGTTATGTTATTAAATGCTTTTAGGTTCCATAGGCTAAGACACTGTTTGAGTTCCTAATTGTGTATGGTTTCTCATCATCATGAATGTTGAGAGATTAGTGTCCTGCATGACTTCTATGCTAGTCATTCATTCTTTTTGCATTGAACCTCCTTGTGTGTAACCCTTTTCTAGCAAGTTAGTCAACCTTGCTATGGTAGAGGGGTCTAGACCCTTGGTGTTTTTGGGTGTCATAGACCTTGTGTTGAATTTTGTATTCCTAGGTGCCAATCAAGGGGGAGTGGCTTTCATTAGGGGCCGGAACCCAAAGTGGTTGCCAAGGTAACTCAATGAGAGTTTTGTAATCAAGTGAAAACTTAAAATAATGAATTGGGAAGGGTAGCTAGTTCACATTAATAAAGATTAAATTGTTGCCTCTCTTACGCTCAGGCGCTTGTTTAAGACTGAGGTAAGTAGAGAAGGCCTAGAATGGCATCCACCAATCTTGTCCCTTCGAAAGTTTGGTGTGGTCCACTAGTGTTTATATGGGGTCAAGGGTCAAGATAGGTCACCAGGGTAACCCAGGAAGGGGGTCGGGACCTAGTGAAGATTCACCAAGGTAACTCATGACAACCTAGTGATGACACTCTTCTCTATTTTCTTACCTAGTGATCTCTCTTGGATTTGTCCTTTTGTGGATTGCTTGGGCCTCTGGAAGTTGGTTTATTTACTGTTGGGTTCCTGTGATATAGCCTTGTGAGTCTCTTGTGAGAGTAGTCTTGTGAGCCTCATGTGAGTCATTTGTATCTTCTTGTTCTTCCTTTTGTCTCTTGGGTCTGGCTGATACCTCCTAGCATGGGTGCTGGAGTTGATGATACCACATGGCTGGGTGGAGTTCTATTCACACCCATTAGGTTTTGGTTCATCTTCCATCCTGATCGTGATGGCTTGTGAGGAGATTGAAGACTTTCATTATGTACCTGATTTATGTATTCTCTCCATTGTTTGTACTCATGGAGATTTTATCCTTATGGATACCTTGTTATGTAATCGATGATCATAAGTAAATGTAATGGCAATGCATTATTGTATCTTGATCCTTGTTATAGACAATGTTGTCATATTTTATGAGATTTCATATGACTTTGTATGTATGGTTATTGTTATCTTGAGTAACATTGTTGTGGGGCCTTAGGACTTTTCTTAGTTAATATTTTTGCATCCTTCTTTATCTTGTAGTATGGAACTCAGTGCATATGTATAATTTATCCTTACAAAAAAAAAAAATTATTCGCATTTTCATTGTTTTATTTGTTTATGTCCTCTAGGCTTCATAGCAGGGCATTACATCGAATATGGAGATGACTGAGAAGAACTCTATTGCTCTCCAAGTCATACAAAATGAAATTGAGAGGAGGTGAGCAAAGAAGTGGCACCATTTGGAATCCTCCACTACCACTAGGCTAGAGACATCTATGTCAAAGGTGAAGGCAACCTCGGATTCCCCGACCATCTACTCTTGAAAAGGATCTAACAAAAAGGTCTCCTTTTCAAAAAAAGGCTATTATATTAGCAAGGATATGAAGATAGTGATGTCCCCTACCAGGTAGGCCATCTGTTCATGCCTTCAATGGGTGTGTGTTTTGTTCTATTGTTTTATTTTTTGGTCCACTAGTTTTGTTTGTTAGTAGTAGATGGGTTTTGTTAGTAGTGTTGGATGCCTATTGGTTTGTGTCCCTTTTTGGCAATAGGCATTTTGGGATTGGACTCTCACTCCTTGTGAGCCCTTATTTTTTTTCGCTTGCTAGTTTTGCGATTATGGAAAGGTTCGAGCCTCTTCCAATTTAATCTATTCAGAACTTTTCCCTGAATGACCTTCCACACCTCTTCGACGTACCCATTGCACGCCAAGATGCAATTGCTAATATTATAGTTTAATATATTCTTATTTTCTTGTTAAACTCTTTACAAAAACAAGACTAAATTATTACTATTATATTTTTTATTTCTATTAAACTCTTTACAAAATAAAAAATATATTAAGATTAAATTATTATATTATTATAATTATATTTTTATTTTATATTCATCTTTATCAATAAATATTATATTTTTTAACATAATAAAATCATTTTAAAATAATTCTAAAATTAAATAAAATAACTCTTAAGAAAGAAATAAATAAGATATCTGTAATCTTATCAAAGACTCGACATAATAATAGAACCTTTCATGTATTGGATAGACAATTTTTTCTCTTTGATGATATGGGCATTGGATAAAGATCTTAAGAACTGGAGTTTGAAGAGATTTAGTCAATTAAGTGGGCAGAAAATATTCCCATAAGTAGTACTTAATTGTACACGTCATTCTTTATAAAAAGTCCGAACTCCGAAGGGAAAAAACAAATATTACGTGACCCATCCAATATTTGTACCAGCAGGAATATATTTTGCATGGCGACGAGACGAGAATAAAAGTAAATAATCAACGTGAAATGTAATGCTCAATGTAAAGCAAGTTAAGTTAAACATACAAGCCACATACGAAAGCAAAGCAACCATGAAATTGATCATTTTTTTCTTGCGTTTTATCTAATAAATTTTTCCTTTTTTAGTTGTCTTTCAAATCAGAAACCATTTGTCTATTAATTTTTTCCTTTATTACTTGTCTTTCAAATCAGAAACCATGCCAATTACAGGAATGTGACATGATATTCTTTACCATTTTCTTAGGCAATCGACAAAGAATCCCATGCATAAAAGCATAATTGACCCTAAAATCAAAGTTTGATGGAGTGAAAAAAGAATGCGGCGGCCCCCGTAAATTAGAATCTTTAGAGCTAGCTTGCAAGAAGTGCTGTTAATAAGAATATGTGAAGATGGCGACACCCAAACAAACTATCATTACAAATTACAACTTGATTGGTGAATTGGCCCATTTCCACCAATTGTCCCTAGGATACATGTTAAGCATTTAATAATGACTACAGTTTTGAGTGCGACGCTAATTCTCTATAGGCCTGAAAGACATGAGGTTATTGAAGAACACAAATTTGCACTTCACAATTCTTCTCGAAGAAAGAAGTATTCCCGACTTATGTCTTCCTGCCGACAAATTTTAATCCAGTGCAAGGCATTGTCACTAGAAAAAGAAGTCCATGTGACGAATAATATCAACGAATTGCTTTAGACCGAGGGGACAAGAGGTTAGGTTACTTACAGAGATGGTATTAGTTCTAAACACCTAGATTACCCAAAGAAACACAACTCTAAGCCGAATCGGAAAAGACTCAGTACCCAAAAGAAAAATACTTAACCCCTCTATCAAACAATATATGCCATGCCCCCTACTATTGCCATTTTTCGTACTGCTGTACAGGGGCAGATTTCTTATATAAGTCCATGTGTCATCGAACATCTCCATTCAGTCTTGGAGAGCTATTCCCAAGCCTGGTATCTCAGTTATCTTTTGATGTATTTTTGTTTTGATTTAGGGTTCTGAGGCAGTGAGGCTTAGCGTAGTGGGTTTCTAGTAGAATGGGCTCGGTGAGTGTAAATCATGATGAGCTGAATAGTAGATCAGAGCAATTGGGCAAGCGCACGAGTAGCAAGAGAATTCTTGGTACCGCATTGGCTTCTGTATTGATAGTCGGTGCCGTTATCTTCCTCGCAGTTGGAGTTCATGGGCATGATAAAGAGGGAGACAAAGGTGTGAGAACAAATCGTTTGGGATGGGGGAATTCGACTTCAAATGCAGTGAAAGAGGCGTGCAGCAGCACGCTTCATCCAGAATTGTGTGTCTCAAGTCTTTTAAGTTTTCGTGGGCTGTCCAGTCAAGCAGGTTCCATGGAGATCGTGAATGCTGCTGTGAGTGTGGGCGTATTAGCAGTCGAGAAAGTGATAGCCCATGCTCGCAGTCTTTATAGCCCCGACCTTGACTTCAGGCAGCGCGGTGCTCTCCAGGACTGTATGGAGATGTTCGATGACACGCTGGACCAGCTCAACGCCACGCTGTCAAATCTGCACAACACATCATTTTGGTCCATGCCGAAACACGCCGCTGAGCTGCAGACGCTGCTGAGTGCGGCCATAACAAACCAGTACACGTGTCTCGAGGGCTTCCAACTCTGCAAAGGAAATCTCAAGCACATCTTGAATGGTCCACTGAGTTACGTGTCGAATTTGGTGAGCAATTCTCTTGCCATGGTTGGCCATTTCTCTCCCCAACCAAATCAAACTCTGGGCAGTGCAGATTCCATTTCCAATCGGCGGCGCCGCCTGTTGTCAGAAGATTTCATTGCATCTGACGAGGAGGGTTATCCGTCGTGGATGTCGGCGGAAGATCGACGGCTTTTACGGGCTCCTGCACATAGGATGAGGATTAATGCTGTGGTTGCGGCGGACGGGAGCGGGCATCATAGCAGTATTCAGGCGGCTGTGGATGCAGCTCCTGAGAAGAGCAAGAGGAGATATGTGATCCACATTAAAGCAGGGATGTATCAGGAGAATGTGGACATTCCCAAGAAGAAGCCAAATCTCATGTTCATTGGAGACGGCAAACACCTGACTGTCGTTACTAGCAGTCGAAACGTTCATGATGGCTACACAACTTTTCGTAGTGCAACTGTTGGTAAGTTCTTTCCTTTCCTCTGTTAATTGCAAAATTTTCTAGTGCATTGGATATCGAACGCCGTATTAGTAAGTAGTCGAATACTGATAAGCACTAAAATATCTATAATTTTGAATCGTGGATTATGCTTAATGATTGTGCTCCAATGTTACATCTCTTTCATGGTTGTCTTTTTAGCTTTCATAAAAGATCACAATAGAATTCAATAGTCATCTTTATATAACTTTTAAATATTAAATATTTCTTGATATAGATATAATATACGCACTTAATCTCTCCATCCATTTGTTATACTTCCCTTTTTAGATATAAGCAATTGTCTCCCCATTCATTTGTCCTAACTAAAGTTAAAGAAACAATCAAATTCCCAAAATAAGATAGATTTATTCCATTCACTTTGGGAAAAAGAAAATGCATTTCATTTGATTGTTTGTTTCAACTAAAAAAGAGAAAATATTTCATTAGAAAAATGTTTTATTTTAAAATTTTTTAAATGATTCTATTTCACATTTTAAAGATTTTTTAAACTATTTTATTAAATTTATATTTTATATAAATATATTAAATTAAATAAGTTAATGATATTATTTAATTGATAGGTAGAAAATATTATCAATTGATGAGCTAAAGGGACTGTATAATGAATGGTTCATAAGGCACGACACTTGCTTTGCAAATTGAGTTGCAAGCTAAGTGGGTTTAACCTTGGAGGAAACTTCATGGTTAAGCGCACTTGAATTGGAGTAGTACCGGGATGGGTGACCTCTTGGGAAGGCCCAACAAGTGGAAACTCCTTGTGAGCATCACCTAGATGCAATGAGTGGAAAGTCCTTGTGAGAATTACCTAGATGTAATGAGTGCTTAGTGGACCATTCATTCTCATGAGAGATGGGTTCTTGTGAATCACTACTCATGAAACATTGGTCCTTGTGAGCATCACCTAGATGCAACAAGTGGAAAGTCCTTGTGAGCATCACTTAGATGCAATGAGTGCTAAGTGGACCATTCATTCTCATGAGAGATTTGTTATTGTGAACCACTAGTCATGAAACATGGGTCATTGAGTTTGACTCAAAAACTACACAATTGAATCTTGATAAAAAAAATCATGATATTATTTAATATTAAATAATATCATTATTTTTTTATTGATAATTGGTTCCATATATTGCTTTTGATTGGAGCTATGAACCAGTGGGGTTACAATGGGAGACCTCATCCCTAGGTTACATTTTTTGGTCTGTTAAGGCATTAACACCTCCCTAATTTGTTTGGTATTGATCTCTTAATTCTCTTTCATTTCTTGGGCATCTCCTTATCACTCCAAATGGCACCCTTATCTCTCTGCAGCATCCTCACCAATTCGAACATGTACCTTCCTCCTCATTCCTCCATCTACACCATAACAATTGTCGCCGAATGAAGAGGCATTAACACCTCCACATTAGCAACTTTGTTTGTTTGGTCTCAACTACATGGCCTCCATTTTGCATGTGCCAGCCTACGTCATCGCCTTTTGACTTGAACCAATTCGTTGGTTGAGGGATCCAATAGATGGTGGGGGCTTCGAGCAAGCTCAAACCCAAGACTTCCCAAGTAGGACGTGTGTAGCTTACCATTGCGTCACGGGATCATATCAAATAATATCATTAACTACTTTAATATAATATGTTACATATAATTAAAATATATATACACATTTAATATGAAACAATATATGAGTTAATATTATTATATGTTTATTATTTGATTTTTAAAAAAATAATTAATAAACAATTTGAATGGATATATTCTTTCTATCCACACATTATTATTGTCTTTGATAATTTACAAACAATTTGAAATAAATATACCCTATTTTAAATGGATATTATTATTCATTATAACTTAATGTTCAATACTTTCTTATTTTCTAGGTTATATTAAATTTAATTTTATATAGAGAGAAATAAAATTATCATACTTAAAATTTATAAATTTAAAATTTAAATATTTAATTAATATATTTTTTTATATTTTGAACCATTTATAAGTATTTTGTTCATATAAGTATCAACATGAAATCAGTACATTTTTTTGTGAATATAATCATGAGACTAATATCCTTTCCTTTCAAACAACAAAACTAGAAATCACTTATGGAAAATCAAGAGTGACAATTTATTTATTTTTATGGAGGATTTTTCATCCACAAAGTTGTTTTAAGTACCCAATATGTGAGCACAAGCCATGCTGAAACCTCTTTAGCTAAGAGCCAAGGATTGAGGGGTATCCATTCCACCAAATTCGCAAGAGGTACAATCTCAACTTCATCCTTTATGATGTCAAAGTTGTGCACTCAATAGAAGTTGATCCCTAGTGGGCTCATTAAGAACTATTCAACTTCATGTGCAAATCAGTTATATGCAAATCAGTGATTCATTGACAAAAGTCACAATTTAGAAATCTAATTATTTAGAAACCACCTCCATATTAAAAGTCAACTTGAAAGAACGAAAATTCATTTCATAAAATTTCATATTAAATGTCCCCTTTAAAATCAATTTTGATTATCTTCAACAAAAACTTCATTCTTTAACCAATTTAAACTCACTCTTCGGAACAATTAATAGTGCAATTCATTGAAATGAGATTTAACTTATATAGCAGCTTTAAATTGTTCCTTTAACCAATTTAAACTCACTCTTCGGAACAATTAATAGTGCAATTGATTGAAATGAGATTTAATATATTTAGCAGCTTTAAATTGTTCCTTTTTCTTTTTTTAAAATAACTATCATATGACAGCCATTGAGGTTAGGAATCTTAGCTGGGTACTCTCACAAATATATCTTGTCCCTTATTTTATTTTGGAAGTGGCTGAAAACAGCACTCCATATAGTTTTTTAAATCCAAAAGAATTTTTTTTGAGGAAAACCAGCAGTGCACTTTACATCTTATGATGTGATATATTGATGAGTAAACAATAGAGCTATACTAATTTGGAATGAATACTGCAGCTGTGACGGGGCAGAAATTCATCGCCCGCGACATAACTTTCCAGAACACGGCAGGACCAGCCAAAAACCAGGCAGTGGCCCTTCGTGTGGGATCAGATTTCTCGGCATTCTACAGGTGTAGTATTAAGGGCTTCCAGGACACTCTTTATGTCCACTCCCTTCGCCAATTCTACCGCGATTGTGACGTCCATGGCACTGTAGACTTCATCTTTGGCAATGCCGCAGTGGTTCTTCAGAACTGTAATCTCATGGCACGTAGGCCCTCACCAAAGCAAAAAATAGTGTACACAGCTCAAGGCAGAGAGGACCCAAATCAGAACACGGGCATATCCATACACAACTGCAGGCTCTTAGCAGACCCTGAGTTTCTTGCTGTGAAGAGATCGTTCCAGGCTTTTCTGGGAAGGCCATGGAGGAAGTATTCTCGTACTGTAATAATTCAGTCTTACCTGGGCGATTTGATTCAGCCCGCCGGTTGGTATGAATGGGCCGGAAACTTTGCATTGGATACGCTCTATTATGGAGAATACAAGAATTATGGCCCCGGTGCTGGTACTGCAAATAGAGTAAAATGGCGGGGCCACCATGTGATCAGGACATCAGGGGAAGCAAGCCGGTTTACTGTGGGTCAATTCATACAAGGAAATTCGTGGTTGCCATCTACAGGTGTTCAGTATTCTTCAGGTCTTATATAGTTAACGGCAACGTAAGAAATGGTGTGTAGAAGTTATAAGAAGTCTGTGTTTTCATTTGTTTTGCTACTTTGATAGCATGTCCAGAGGTTAGTGTTTGACCATACTTTAAGTATCGTATAATTGGTTTTGCTTGGTTTCTTTTTCCGTTTATGGACAGTTTAATCTGGTTCTGGAGAAGGGATGGATGACCAATTTCCATAAATAATTTCATTGCTCTTTTCTGAATGAGAGAATGCGTTGAAATGTATATCTGTTCCTAAGTGTGAAGAACATGTTTGTGACTAAGTTCGTTTTAATTTTTACACCAAAATTTCCCTTAAATATTGATGAATGATAACAGCGGATTTTAGAAAGCATTTTCAAATAGAGAACAAAAATGTTTGCTGGAAAATACCATTTAATGGATTCTAATTTAACCAATCGAGGGTTCCTTCCTCATAATTGTGACCGGTTCATCCAGGTAGCCTTAAATCCCACACACTAAGTAAAGGTTAGTCAAATCTGAGTGTTTAATACTTTTAAGTCTAAAAATGTATTCTTAGTGTGACCACATATATTAAGCAACATATTAAGTCTAGAAAATGTCAGTCAACTCTGAGTGTTTAACATTTTTAAGCCTAGAAGTTTAAGCTTAGTGTGTGTGGTTTAAGCTATTCCAGTCCATCCATTTTATAAACAAACGAAAGTTTGAAATTTTGACAGATTAACCTCTAGAATAGGTATGAATATGGGGATAGACATGAGTAATATAGTTAATGTGATATAGATAGACATTAGTGGTTAGGAAGTGTAAAAAGAAACTAGTTTAAAAGAGGTATTTCAAATTTTCTATAAATTATTTTGCATAATGTCAATCTTGTTAATCTATTGACGCTTGTTTTTTCACATAGCCTTATATTATGTGAAAACTTCATAATTTCAAGGGGACCTACTTAACTTCAACTCCAACATATAATTAACAAAGAAAATGATGGTCCAATCAAGGTCATGTATATTTAGTACAATATTATCAAAGTTTCCTAAAATCAATTATTGGATATTGCCTATAACAACCACCAAGCATTTATACAACGCTTTCATTACAATTTAGAAAAAATATGTATAGTATAATTGAGATATGTGGTATTAAGGGGATTTGCCATTTTGGTTGATCATGGAAAACACCAAGGCTAACAATCTCTAGAGATACTGTAAAATTGAATTTATTTTAGAGCTCCAAATGAATTGGTCTAGCATCCTCCTTTCTTAAATGTGAATAATGCTCAAATGTAAAAAAATGATAAATGAATGCAATTCAATGCCTTGAAATATAATACATTATGAAAATGTCTACTAGTTAAGTCATAGTAGCTAGTGAAATGGATGGGAATAAATGAAATTTGAATTTGAATTTTACAAATTTAAGGGTCAAATCCATGGGAGTGGAATCGATACCATACTTGTTAAATTGATCTAGAACAAAAAGATGCTAGAATGGAGGAAATAGAATATTGAGAATAGGTGCATGTAGAGGTGTAGTAAATGAGTAATTATAATGAATGTATTAAGATATGTGTTTGTGTGGATATAGTGGAGATAAATGTATAGAAAGTGTAATGAGGGTAAATAATAATATTAAAAATTAACCAAAATTCAAACAAGAATGTGTCCTTTGTTGATGTGTTTATTGCATTAAGTAATTCTCTCAAAATAGGTGCAAAACCATATGAGAATTTTCATGAAAATTGAAAGTTCACCACTATAAGAGCATCATGTTATGTCATTATTATACTCACTAATTTATAAAGTACCATGAGGAATCTTTTTTTGTGTGTTTTATTATTTGTAATAAAAAACTTGTCTACCTTCATGTGAGTGTCTTCTTTTCATACACTATTTTTCTAGGTAATACCTTATGCATCTTCTATTGTTTCTTCTTCATCTTCTTACACTACATTGTGTTACACAATTTCAGTGGACTTGTCTTACCTATCTTTTGTTAGCATTATGACAGTAGCATACTATTAGTGCTAATGTTTCCTCATTTTCTATCCAGAGTGAGATCATATGTATTCCTATTTATGAATGTAATTTTCCATCCCTAGTTAGTCACTATTTTTGAGACAAATAGAACCTATATTTTTTAATTTATAGATTATATATGTAATGGTTGAGTAGTGGTACTAGGTCCAGTTATGCAAATTGATGTGCCATATGTATCTTGGACTACTAGGTTATTGCATTGGTTAGCCATTTGGTCATTTTTCAATTAGTATCATTAGGATCACTCATGTATATTTTTACATTTTATTTTGATAGTTACCCTAATTGTGGAGGAGGTTCTTCACTTTCCACACCATAGCAATTATTCTTTGTTAGTTATTTGTAGCTAAACTTCATGGTTCAAGAGTATTCTTCATAATAATCTACATGTTCCTACTCCTTTTAGGATAGTTTTTGGAGGCTTCTTAGTCCTTCACATTTTTTCTCTCCTATCCAAAGGACATCTATTGTATCTATGACAGAAGTGGTCCTTGGGAGTCATCTTGACTCCTTCCTTTGTTCATGTTTTTCTCTCTTTTGAGTAGTAGTTTTTCTCTAGAATGTCTTCTCTTTTTTCATTTGTGATATATCTATGTGTACATGGGTACCTAACATGGTCTTGTTTTCATGACCTATACCACATCTTTGTATATTTTTCATTCTCCTTAAGTTGTACACAAGGGAGTTTCTTGTGAGAAAATGGTACATTACCTTACTAGTTTCACTTAGGAATTATTCAAAACTTGTTAATTTAGGTTGCTCACGTCAATTATTTTTTGTATCAGTGACTGAAAAATTTGTCATGATCTTAATTTGTCTTAGGGTTTGATTCTTGTCTTTATAGCAAGGTCTTCTCATTTTTTGGATGTATTTGGCTATCTATATTTATTATCTTTTGGCACTATAACAATTATTTCTATTCCATCTCTTGTGTGGTAGGCATTTGATTTTACTACTTATATTCCTACTCTTATGAGTTCTTCTATTTCTCTAAGATATAAAGAAAAATTATACAAGCTACAATAGAAACATTTGAAGACAATAATATTCAAATAGAATTAAGAAATATCCCCACCAAATTACTTGCAAGGAGAATTATTGCAAAAAAATTAAATCTTAACTACTTCCAAACAATAATAACTTAAAATTTATTAAATGGAACCAGAAACTTCTAACCCCTTCAAATAAAATTGGCTCCAACTATATATATATATATAATTACAAGCCCAAAAGATATCACACCCAAATGTAAATTGTTAATTATATCTTTAATGATAAAATTCAATAGATTTCTAATGGGGGTATTGATTTTAGATTAAGGTTTTAATATACTACAAGCCTTCATGAAGATTTGTGCTCACTTTGTTAGTAGATTTGAAAAAAAAGGGGAGCTTGGATAGCCTCAATCATAGAATTTTGAGATGAATATCTAGTCATATTATGCGTAGTAAGTAATATTATATGTATTGTAATATCTATTCTTAATGGGTTGCATATTTTATAACATTCTTGATAGGTGCTCATTTAGTGCTTAATTAACACTTGTACAAGTAGAGCATCTACATTCAAAATATTTAAAATACACTAGTATTTGTACCAAATCATAATTAATATCTAGATAATTCCCACCATCACAATCGTTGTTATCACATGTACAAGTCAAGGGGTCCTAGTCAACATAAAAATAGAATAAGTGATCCTATATAAGGGAGTAATTTTAGATGTGGATAAGTATTCACAACCCATAAAATTATAACACATATACCAAATAGGTGTTACTAATAATTTAAGAATACCATTTTAATTAATTAGTCTCATGTTATTTCTTAATTTGGTCTGAAAGGCCAAAATTGTTCTTTTTTGTAAATTTATACTTATGCTTATGTTCACACCTCAATGTGGCTTCAATCACTTATCAAACAGAGAATATATATAGCAACAAATAGGAGAATAAATTTGTGTTGGGTTTTGATATCATATTTATTTCTAGAGGATCTCATGTGGTAGTTGTAGAAGGAAAAGACAATAGAATAAGGGTAAAATCCACCATGTTGTCTAATTCAATGATATTGAGCCATGTGTATAAGAAAAAAAAATGAGGTCACATTTATTGTCTTGGTCCATTATAAACAAGGACTTGTTGAGAAAGTCACTATTTTAATTTTGAGGTACCAAATTCTATTTTCATAAATCCATTGTGTGCTCATAGATTCTAATTTCCAATGATATTTCATTGAAAACCTACAAATAATGGTTCAACATAATTTTTTTAATGAATTATCACTCTTTTTCACATCTATGCACTACTTTACAAGAATATTAACAAATTGTTCACTAGTATGGGGGCTTATCCTCGTTGAATCACTATGATAACCAAGGTGGTGTTTCACCCTCTAGAAAGTATAAAACAAATAAACCTTTCAACCAACAAAGTAGTATAATTACTATGTCACAAACTCCTAAGGTCTCATCTATAACACCTTCAAAGTGTGGATAGTTTACAAAACTATTTGATTCTTTATACATTATCATGCAAAAGCTATTAAAATATATTTATTATACTTCTTAAAAATAAACAACTTTCAATTGATTAGCTTTCAACAGTTTTTTTGTTGATTTCATCTTGTTGTTAGACATGATACCAAGAAATGTATACATACTTATCATTTAGCAAAAACATGTCAATGTTGGGGCTATCTAGATTCACAATAAAAATGAAAGTGCTAACAAGTGAATTTCCAAACCAAACTAATAGTTATAAATTTATACAGATCCATTTCTATCACATTCTACTAACTTCATTACCTCAACCTTTCTTTATCATAAAAATAAATCAAATATGATGATAAATATGGTTGATTTCCACACTTAACCAATTCAGACATGTGATATCATCTTTTCATTTATATATTTTCTTGAAAATGATATATCCTATGATAAAGAGTATTGATGTCTTTATATACTTACTTGTTTCAATGAGGAGACCATTAATTGTTTTCTTGTTAATCCTCCTAGCAAGGTCAACGTTATAATTAAAGAAATATATGTGTGTGTGTGTGTGTGTGTGTGTGTGTGTGTGTGTGTGTGTGTGTGTGTGTGTGTGTGTGTGTGTGTGTGTGTGTGTGTGTGTGTGTGTGTGTGTGTGTGTGTGTGTGTGTGTGTGTGTGTGTGTGTGTGTGTGTGTGTGTGTGTGTGTGTGTGTGTGTGTCTACTTTGGGTTCAATTAATTTGATAGTCCAAGTTGGATCTAAGTCAATGAAAACCACAATTGTTTTTGTTTTTGGATTTGACTTATTCAGAGTGAAGTTAGGAATTTTGTTGCTAAATTCCATGAATTATTTAAGTTATATAGCGCATAAATGTAAAATTTTCCTCAAACCAATCATCTAGGACCTTTACAACCTTGTGATGTTTTCCTATTCAAAGCATATTTTAAATTCAAAGTAGGTTATTTAAGGAGATCCTCTTTAACTCCTTGTACCTTGGTGATCATTTCCCCTCACATCACTCAACCATAGAAACATGTTTCTATTCTTATGCCTTCCTCTTTGAGAGCTAAGAATTTAAATTCTCTGTTAGGTAGACCTCCTATTTTCTCCAAGATTTTGTAGCCCTAGATGATTTCTTTTGTTCCTGGACTATTAAATAATCATATAGAACTTGATCTTAATATTATGAGCACATTTAATCACTTTTTTCATTTCAACACAATTTTCCTAAAAAACTCAATGCTTGTAATAGTGTAGCACTATGTCCTAATAATTTAAATAAAAAGGCCTCATATAGTGTTGGTTGTGAATGTATTTATGTTTTGTTGTTTTGTGACAATGTAATTTCAAAAGATGACTACAATGAATGTAATTAGCACATCTTCCCCACCAACTTGCATTGAATTTACCTCCCATCTCAGCTACCTACATTCAGTGTTGCTGATTTCCAGCAACATAAGGAATTTATTTTGGTGTGATCTCCTCCATGATTGGTTTTGAGTGCTACACTTTCTTGCAATTTAGGGTTTCCTCCTATGCATATATGTTGGTAGATTTTGTTTATTTTTAAGATGTTGGTTCTCTTCATGGTTGCTAGAGGTACACAAGCATAAAATTTTATCTCAAGTTTCAACTTAAGGTTTGTCTACTTGTGGGATGACTATAGTTTCATAGGGTTCATCGAAGGTAATGTGCATGTATAGATATCATATTATAGGGAATCTCTCAATTATTTTTTATATATTTCTTGGGGGTTCTATCATTATTATAAAGATTCTTCCTTGCCACACTTGTTGGTACAAATGTAATTAATGTTTGATAAATGTGACAACATTTTAATATGTTATAATTTTTGCAATAGTTATTGATTTGATTTATGTGGATTCATGTAGTTTGGTCTGGATAACTAAGTAAGATATCTATGCAGTTTTTGTGATATGATGGTATGTATGCCCAGATTAATTATTTTTTGCTTCAATCATGGTTTTCTTCCCTACATCTATGACTATAGACCAATTGATAGGAACCAATCTCTTTTCCCACTTGACCAATCTCATATTTTAAATCAAAATATTTTAAGCATTAGTTTAGTGTTGGCAGTCCTCCATATGCACCCATCACTATAGATATAACCAAGGAATCGTTCTCAAGTGAATAGTCAATAGAAATATTTTAGATGAGTCAATTATATATGGATTATTTATTGCTAGTTGTCCTTAGTTTTGTGATAGTATTTGGGGTTAAGACATCGAGTTGGGTTTGGCTTTCATTATTTCATTTTCTCCAATATCCTTGGGAACAACCTCATCATTCTAAGATAAGATCAAAACATAGGAGATAAAAGCCACCCTTGACAAGTTATCTTAGAATCCTTCACAATTCTATTGATGGGCCATTTTACTCATATGTTGACAACCCTAGCCTTATAAGTAAAATATATTATAGGAAGAGGATTAGATATTTTGGGATCTAGCATGAGGATGGTCTAATATTGATTTAAAGGTGAAAGATCTATAGAATTTTATGTTTACTCAATATTAGGTAGAAAAGTCTCAATGAAAACATTTAAAAGAGATTACAGTATTTCATGGAATTCTTCAAAACAAGACATGGACAAGCTTCATTGTTCTTTGGGATGTTGTCATCAAAAGCAAATCAAACATGATCTCATTTCTCATAACATGACAATGAACTTGCTTCCCGAATTGAATCTCCCTCAAACTAGCACATGCCTTCAAAATTTTGACAAAAGAAATTCATCTGCCTACCCATCCACTCTTAGTACTAATCTAGAACATATTAATGTTTCCATATAATCTTATAAGTGTATTTAACAAGCAGTGTGTTCCATGACACCAAAATTGCTTTAGATAATTTTTCAAACACTTGATGTGCATCCTCTAAACTCCCCCAACAACATAAACTAGCAGTTGCAGGGGAAGTGCCTGCAATGGGAGGCCGATAGGTGTGATTGTTAAGGAGCATGAATGAGCGATATAATTTAGTTAACGGTAGAAGCCTTCAATAGAGTTATACAAATAGACATGAGTAGCATGATGTTCTGAATGACAGTGTTATTGATTTTTATAAAGTAAGGTTGTCCAATAAATGAGAGTGGTTAGAGAAGTTAGGGAAATAAAGAGACATGAGGTGATGTGTATTATATAACTAAACAAGGAAATTTTATTAAAGTGAAAGAGTCATTTATTTGTGTACATATCCCAACGAATGGTTGTTCCCAAAGTTTACAATTTTCCACCCACCATCCCCCATGCTGGCGTATGCAGCATGTTGTACATGAAGAATATGTTATGAATATAGTTATACATTTTTTTTTGTAGGCTATATTGTTCCCAACCAATTTTTTTCTTGGACCCAGAGTCTTGTTCTTATCCACCCTCCATCCCCCATGCTGGTAAGACCAGCATGTTATATAGCCTTTTGTTGAATTGCATGTGATGTTTATGGTGAAATACCTGCATCATTTTATCATTTATATATGTCAGTTTTGGATAATATAAAAATCTGGTGAAGTTAAAAACTTTGAAAATCTTGAAAATTTGAAAGATAGTATTTTTTAGCAATATAATACGTGATGAATGTGTAATTGCAGAATTGGACTGTCCTGTATGATGCATGTGAGTACTTCTTTGTTGTGAGGTAGTTTTTCTGCAGTGAATTTAAAGAGAGTAAAAATTAAGTTTTGTTTAAGATGTGAAAGGAACTTAAGAGTATTTATGTAATGTGAAAAGGATTTACCTGATCTTTTTTCATGGAAAGTTGTCTTTGCAGTGAAGAGAACCTGAAAGTCGGGATGGGTGTTAGAGAGAGAAGGCAATAAATGTAGAATTGAATAAAAGGTACAGATTCAAAACCTTGAGAAAGCATACCCTGAACAAAGTAAGAAGCCTGCAAGGTGACATTGAGAATTCAATAGATTGAATGAGCAAGCAAGGTTTACATACCGTGAAACCAATGATGTAGTTGGATGTGATGGTATTCTTTACTGAAAGCTTATTTATTGAATGAAAATAATTTGAAGGTGTAAAGGAATGGTGTAATGATAAACAGTGAGCAAAGAGAGGTACATTGAGCAAAGAATAGGTACTTTGGAGTCTGAAAACAAATAATACAAGAATCTACTTTACAAATTCAAACCTTTCATTGCTTGCAATAGACATCATAGCCTTGGAAATTGGTTGCAAACTGCAAGTAGTGACAGTGACAAACAATTAAGTAATAGAAACAAAGCAGGAACCCTGCAAGCACATGGTAGCAGAAAATAAACAGACTATAAAGAAAAGGCAATACGAAACAATTATTTTTTAAGTAAAACGGAACCTTACCTTGCAACTTCAAACCATTAACGGTGTTAAGCTCACAAGGAAGCCCAGTAAAATAGTCACTAGGAGAAGCAAACGTAACTAGCAAAATACTTGCAATGAGAAAACAAGTCACCAATTTATGCGAATATTGCCAGAGTGAAAATTGCAGAGTGAAATGTTGGCAATAAAGAACATTGCGGTTCATGCATAGTGTCAAGAACAAAACAATTAAAGACATCATCTCTTGGGATATGTGGAAATTTGCAGAGCCAAAAATGTGGACCAAAGTATTGTTGACAACAACAAAACAAATTAGATTTTATGGTACTATCAGCAAAGTAAAATATTTGTAACTTAAACTAGAATTTAATTAACAACAGAATTGTCAAATTGCAAATACCTGTGAAAGTGAATAGAGAGGTTGGAGAGTGAAAGTAGTCACGTCCACAAACAGTGAAATAACATAACCAAAGTAATAATCCTACAGTCTGCATTGGTGCGCATCAGTGGGGACAAAAAGATTAAAACAAAGTTATAAACTTAAATGAATAAACATCTGTAAATAGCAAAACCGAACCTTGGAAGTACACAAATCGATTTAAAGAGTGGCAGAGTGAGGGAACATAAGCACAAATAAATGTGTAAAATTGAATAGGTCTGTTGCACACTAGAAGTGGTGAAAACTGTGAACAGTTAGAGAACATGAACAAAGCAAGATACTTGAAAGTAGAGGACATAAAATCTAAAGAGTGTTACATACCTTTAAATTATTGAACTTGGTGTATTGGATTTTTTTTGTTTTGAAAGGTAATGTTCATAAAGTGTAAAACCTGTAAAATGGAAGAGGTGCAGTTAAAGAAGAATGTTGTATTAGTGCATTATTAGTTAATATTAAAATTATTGAAGAAGTGAAATGGCAGAGAGAATATTGTACTAGTACATGAAATGTAGGGAATCGTTGAATAGCGAGCAGGTGTTATGTGTGTACCTTTTTCATTACAGGCTTCGGGGATGCAAAAGTGCTCTAGACTTCCACAGTCATTCATTGTGTTGTTGATCATGTAAAGTAGAAATATTGTTTTTTGTTGATACATTGAATAGAAGAGATTCAATACATGAAAACATAATCAAGATTTGATTCGCATACCTGATTATGTTTCATCTGCAGGTATGCTTGTTCTATGTTGTGTGAAAGTTGCAGCAAGCGAGCTTCCTCTATCTTTCGAAGTACTGTTGATGTTGCACCTTTCAATCGGGAGTACCTTTGGTAGTGAAGTCTAGTTGTATACGTAGATGTTCAATTGCTTTTAGTCTTCAAAGGGTTGTGAATGTTAGGCCTTGTTTCTCTGTTTTTCCGATGTCAACTGTGGCAAAGTCTAATGTCAACCCCTGTAATTTGTGAATTATAATGCCCCATGCCATTGCCAGTGGAATTTGTGTTCAATTTCCTCTAGTAATTGGTGCAATTGGGACATGTTTTGCATTTTGTGGATCCCATGAAGGGCTAGTATAATGTTTGAAAAGAACAACAACATATTTTGGCAAATCAGGTGGTTTTGAACTTGGATCGTAGACAATTTGTTTGATCTGGCCCAAAGCACCATTTACAAGGCCAACTTCTATCCATAAATTTGCAATAAGCATAATTTCCTGGTCTATAGAAAGAAGAATTTCAAATGCTAGTTGTTCTTCTTGGTGTGCCTTCTTATCTCTTTGATGTGTGATGATTATTGTTGCATGTGCAATGGGCGAGTGCAATTGTGTTAACATTTTTATGTTGTGTGCACTTGAAGCTGCATTTGTTGCAAACAAATGCTTCTGTTGGTTGAAGTGATTATTCTCATCAAGTGTCAAAGCATGGGTTGACCGCAACTGGAGGGATTCCCAATCTATTTGCAATGGTGTTGAGTTGCGGATGTTAAGTAATATTTCACAGAATCTTATGTGTGAAGAACTCGTGCCTTGTTGACGAAATGGAATATCCAAGGTGACAACAGTATTGAATGTGTGCCATAGAGCTAGTGCCATTGAGTGCGATGCATATAATGGCCTATCCATAACTGGTGGAAGCTGTGCAAGATCACCAACCAAAATGACTAAGATACCTGCAAATGATTCATGTTGTCTACTGGGGAAAGGTTCTCACAATCTTTTATCAATCTTAATGAGTAACTAAGGGCCAACAAAGCTCATTTCATCTATTAAAATGTAATGTAAGTGTTTGCATTGTTCTTGAAACATTAATAGAGAATGGCCTGTTAAGGGTTTGTATTCTTGAATGGGTATACGAAGGGTAGCATGGATTGTGGTTGCTTGGATATTATATGCAGAGACACCTGCTGGTGCTAGTACAAGCAAAGGGCATTGTGCATGTTCTATATTTGAATTTAACTGTCTACATATGCAGTCAATTAGAAATGATTTTCCAGTACCTGCAGTGCCTTGAATGATTAATCGTAATGGTGAAGAATGTAGGTTGTGTTCAGCATGAGTTTTAATAATATCAAGTGCAATCATTTGGTTTCGTGCAAGCTCATAGTTAGTAGGTGCATTTAAATGCGGGTTGGCAAGACTGTGGGATGCTTGTCTTTTCTCTGTTAAAATAAAGTTAAATGCTTTTGAATGCAGTGGTTCATCAGGTATAGAAGCAGTCCAATCAAACTGTAGATCAAAATCACGTTTGCCAAGCAGTTGAAGAGTAGCAACGTTGAAGTTATTTGATGCCCCCATTTGTGACAAAAACTCCCATTCGTATAGTCCTTCTTGAGTTGATTGATGAATATCTTCTATTTGTAGCTCTTCACCATTTTCTATGGTAATGTGTTCTTCAAAACCATTTACATGCCAACGAATGTAATCTGTACTTTGAAGATGTTTCCAATTTATGATAATTTCTTTAGGTGTGCTCCCTATATGTAGAGGAATAATTCAAAATGGTTTGTAAAGAAGCAATTCAGTCCAACAGAAACTTTCAAAACTGTTGTCCTCTTCTAAAGGTAATGATTTGTGTTGTGGGTAGACATTTACAATTGCGGGTAGCTTTCTTTTCATCCATTTACATGATTTACGGTGGTCAGAGTATGTATATAGCTGGGTTGAACGAAGCAAAGTGAGGTTTGCTAATTCTGGTGGTCGGTTCATGTAGTTTGAGGTGTAAGATATCATCGTTTGAGTTTGTTCATCACAATTAGCTATGCGCTGGAAGATTCTTTTACCAACATTCAGTGTTACAAATTGGCGTGTACAAGATATCAATGGGAGTTTAAGCAGCATGTGACAAGTTTCTTGTGCGCTAATGTCCCTATCAGCAACTATTCCCATGAGCAACCTTTGGTATGCCAAGAGGATTGTATCATCTGAATTTGCCAATTCAACTATATGTTTCAAGATATCAATATAGCTTTCTGACTTTTGTTTAGTTTTTGATGCATACTTTGAAATATATTGTAGAACTACTTTTTTGGAGTAGACAGGCTGACAATCAACATTTTCACTCCATATGGCGAGCATTGTAGGATTATGTACATTTAGGCGGGTATCATTCCTTGCTGGTTTGTATGATGGGTTATTGTTCTGGTCTAATATTAGTGAGGAGTCAGGTTGTTCAGGCCAAGGAGCTTTGCATCGGCATTGAAGGATTGATTTTTTTTTCCTCAAGCAGGTAGACTCTAAACACTTCGTATGTCATTGAATAGCATTGAGCAACTCAGTGTAATCAGTACAAGGATCTGATTTGGATATGATCTCTGTATCTGCAAGGCATGGATCTAAAATTGCAAGCATATATTGCCTGTTCAAGCGAGCCTCTTCAGAATGTAGATTCCATGCTGTGATGTACTGGTCAAAGAAGTGTTTAATTGATTGGATATTTGCATGATATAACCAGTCAAGGTTATCAACATTTGGTGATTGTGCTAACCAAAGGAAGCCATGTATATGTGCAGATCCTTGGTGTTGCCATTCATATCTGTACCAGTGGTCAATAGATTTCAATTCTTTGACAATGACTTCATCACGAAAGATTTGAAATCTTAAGTGTAAGTACAAAGCTGTAATGTGAGGATTATTGCTTAAAGTTTTGGTAAATTATCTTCTATTGTTAGGTGTTGTAGCTGACTTTGACTTTGGCAATAACTTATGCAAGTCTAGCCATTTTGTGTCAGCTAAGCTTAAGGTGAAGAATAGTGTAGGTGAACCTAACCGTTCTATCATTGATGTAAGGTCACATCGGGACTTGCTCCAAAATGTCCAGGTACCACGCAATGAGGCTGCATATCGCATGATGTGATTTGGTAATTCACTTGAAGGTGTGTTCTGCAAGTATTCCTTTAAACCATAAAGATTTTGTGGAAGACTATCTTGTAGATTAGTCTTAATGAAGACAGAAGCTGATTGCTGGGATCGGTGTCTCATCATGAGATTGTAGATATAATATCTAAAGCTAACATGTTGCCCAAATCTTTGATCATAGTATTTGATCAAGTGCAAAGCATATTCATGTAAATGCACTTGCTTTGCTCTTTGTTGTAGTGGTAAAGCAATTCCAGTAGGGAAAAGCGTTGGGAATGCCATGGAAAGGAGGCCCTCAGTATTGTACTCATTGATAGGTGTTGCACTAATTTTTGGCCAAGGAATAACATTGTTGATGCTGTTATCTAAATGGAGGATGTTTTTGATTGCATCAAGTTCAGGTATTAATGATGGTAGTTGTGGGATAAATGAGGAAGTATTCTCTCTGGTTTGTTCCTCGTTATCAATATTCGGTAGAATAGAGGTATCTTCAACAACATCTTCTTGCAGGGAATACACTGCATGCAGCAGCTCTGTAATGTCAGTGTTATGCTCTGGCAATAGAAGCACTGCATCTGGATCAATGACTACATCCTTGTAGTATTGATCATGTTTCATTTTGTAAGTCAATGCATTCATGACGTGAAATCTATTCACGTAACAGTCATAAGTTAAACCTTGCAAATTAGTTCTACGGACAATTAAAATTTCTAACTGGTTAATATGGCGAGGTAATGTTATTGCAATATCAGAAATATCTTGTGGGAAGTTTATTGTATGGCTAGAATATTTGTATTGGCCTCCCCTTGCATGTGTTACTTGTAAAACAGGGGAAATTCTTGATATGAGCATTTCTTCTACTTGAGAGAGAGACTTTAAAATAGAAGGTTGCTCACCTGGGTCCATATTGTTTGATAATGAGAAGCGGTGGAGGCCTTTTTCACCATAACATCTCATGCACACAACTACATGATTGACTTTTTTAATAGTCATGGCCACATACATTTCTTTGCAAATAGAACATGGTTGTGTCATCTCCAACATATCAATCTTTTTGCGGAAATTAGACAATGTATTTTGAAATGAAGCAGCCTTCATAGCAAGTTCAGGAGCAATAGAAAATGTTTGATTGAGATTAATTTTCTCAACATCATTGTTTTTTGTTTCTAATAACTTTCCTGTGTTATTGGAAGATCTATGAAGTGCATGACGCTTCAGTTTTAATTTCTTGGAGATATCGCCTCTGTTCTTTGCATAATAAGTTCTATTGGTCTGGCTTCTCTTCAATTTGATAAAATCAATTTCTTGAGGGCAAGGCTGGATAGATATCTAATATTTGAAAGAGAGCATAGGTATGTCAGAATTTTCATAACTGAAGGTAGTTAACTTTGAAGCATGTATGAAGAATGTATGAGAATTGAAAATTCCTTCATGTATGGTTATGTGATTTTAGAGGATTTGTTGTGTATGTAAGTTGCTTTTGTTGTGTTTATTTGTATCTCTAACGATTTGTTGTGTTGTGTTGTTGCTCTCCTCGACTCAACTTATATGTCTAGCTTTTTATATACTTGTAAATGACTTTAGTTGAAATCTGTGGGTTGTGGGAAGTCATAAATTGACTTTGTAGTGTTGTACTGCGTAAACAAGTTGTTGTTAGCAACTTAGTTTTTCAAAAGGTAGTATTGTCATATAGGTATGCGTTATATATAGTAATTTTTGATACATACACATGTATGTATACATGTACACATGTATATACACATATGAATTAAATATTTGAAGTGTTGCATACAAACATATGCACATATATAACTACACATGTATATATCACAAAAATTGACACTATGAACAATAATAGTATATATATATATATATATATATATATATATATATATATATATATATATATATATTTGTTGTTCTTAGCTGTTTTGTGTTTTGAAAAGCATGATTGTAATATAGGTATGCACAACTATAGTAAATTCTGATGCATACAAATGTATGTACACATATACACATGTACATATACATATAATTTAAAAAATCAAAGTTTTGTATATGAACATATGCACATATATAACTACACGTGTATTTCAAAAAAACTATAACTATGAATACTTATATATAGTTATGTATATTCTTATATAGAAAGATATTAGACCAGAAAAAGAACAATATACGTGCATATATGTATATTTTATTTGCAAATAACATAGTGTCAACACATTTAAAAGTAATAAGTATGACTGAAAGTAACTTATGTCAAGAGGAAAAACTTTCAAAGAGATAATTGGCAGATGTAAGAAATGTCCATATAGATATTTATAGAAGCACACTTGTTTCTGTTAAACGTAATTGTTTGTATAGGTAAAAGTATTAAAGATGAAAATTAGCTAATAGTATAATTGTATTGTAAACTACAAAGTTTAATAATTAGAAAAGATGTGTTATAATTTTAAGTCTTTGTACTTAGGTAGCTAATTTCTACAAGCAGTGCATGGCACTCAGCTTTGAAGTCAACAGGAGCAAATTTATTGACCGTCACTTTCATCTTGGATTCTGAATTGTATGTCTCAGTAGAAACCAACAGTGTGAATGAATAGTAACGTGACAGTACTGCCTTGATCACTGAGGAAAGTGTCTTTGTTGTTGTTGCATCATTTTGTAGTGCATAGAGCTGTCTTGCAGTTTTGTGTAGCAAGTGATTCCCACCCTCATCAAATGCAGTGGCCCATAGAGTACCTGTGGAATCTTGCAACTTTAGAGGCAAGAGGTAACTATAATTATAGTCTTGCATACTCATTTGACATCTAGAGCAGAACCAAGAATCATCAGCTTCCTGTGTACATTTTTTCTTGCAAGGCCTTCCATTGATTATCAGTGGGCAAGCTGTGTAATAGAAATTTTGGTCATTAGCGTTGACAAAGCATAGACCAGCTAGCAATGTTGTCTAAATTGTTTTTGGTTTGATGCTCATCCACTCACGGATTGAATAAATTGTCATTCTAGTATATTTGCCATCTATGTGGATAGTTTCTGCAACAAAGGGTCCTTTCCTCTTAATGTTAGAAGCTCTGCTTCTAGAAAACTTGGGTTGATATGTAATGTTGTTGCAGTTGTTATGTTTACAAGCTTCCCATTGAAATAGCCAACACGAGCATTACGTAAAGCAAGGATAATCACACTATCATTGGTCAACATATTTTTCAATTCCAAGCCCTTTTGTTCTGCCATTGGGCCCCATAAGTTGATGTCAATTGTTGAACTAGATAGATCATTAATTTTCACCACACCTTTTTGTGTTTGACTGCCATCTTTCCTGTGAATAGGAATGATATCTCCAACATATAGAACAAGACCAATTATGTCAACCAGTGTGTTATTTGTTAGTTGAAACAATTCACTAATGGGCGTGAAAGGAGGACTTTGTTGATCTGCTTGTTCTTCGTTGGTGCAGCATTTTACTATGGATGTATCAAACAAGGTGATTTCTAAATGACTGTTTAGTTGTTATACCTTGCATTTGCCTCCTTAACAGATCCTTTTGAAATAATATAATGTGAACCTATGTCCACACGGTTAGAGTGTAACTTAGCTATCTCATCAAAACATGTAATTCTAATTTCAGAACCATCACAATCAACAATGTCAAAGCTAAAGACATGGCCATTTTTGGTGGCTGTGCTATATGCCTTAATAGGTCGTTTATGAGTAACTCTCCCTTTGATTGTCCATTTATTTTGGTATGGATTCAAAGTTTTGATAGGACTTATATTTTCAGAAGTTGTTGTTTGTGGGGATGGCAATTCAGTTGCAAACTGAAGTGACCGTTTAGATGTTGATGGTCTGTCCTCAGACATAATTTCTGGTTGTTGTTCTTTGAATATATATTCTGGTTTACCAAAGAATGGGCAATCACTTTGTTTCACTTCCAGACTAAGTATTACAATAGTCCTGTGAAAACAAAAGACTTCTTCTTAAATTACTGTTAATTATACATAAACGAAATTAAAAAAAGCTGAAACATATTGTATTTAATAATCATAGTTGATTTCCTACCTTGTGTTCCATATGTATCGACATGTATAGCTCGATAACTGGACTATTGTGCCTATTTTTAGAATATCTGAATCTATCAGGGTAGCATATTTAGAAGGCAAGATTGCCAACTGCGTGTATTTGCCATCAGATAACACTAATTTATGTCTGTTAGTATCATATGTGTTGTTCTGCATTTTCTGAAATGACAAAACTTGTAGCAATGTTGAAGGAAGGTCATCCCCAACATTGATAGATTGAATTGCAAAAGGGGTAGGGACATACTCTTGGTTTTTTGCCTACAAAAAATAATATGAATATAGAGGATTTAATTTTAATGGGAAGCAGCTCATATATTTCCTTACTTGTTAATGTAAAGCTTGTGTTAGTAAACTATGTAATCAAGCTATGGTATGTATATAGTATGCATCTACTTTTGTACTATGCTATGAAAAAAGGATGCATGTGGTAATGAAAAGGATGGTATGCAAAAGAGCAATGAACTGTCCAAAAAAAGAGCATAAAAGCTTTCTATATTGAAAAGCTTTGATAATTTAGCTTACCAAATTATCAATAGTGGAGGCTCTATGGATTCAGAGGTAGCTGCTGAAGATGCCATTGTGCATATATACCTTTTGAGAATTAAAAGTAAATTATAAGCATGATGAATTGTAGTTCTTAAATCAGAATACAATCACAAGATGATGTAAGCTTATCAAAGGTATATATGCACAAGTAGAGTAAAATTAACTGAGCATAGAGTAATGTTGCTACAATTTATTTTTTGTTTCAAATGCTAGTGAATTGATCATAATGTGATTGAAACATGCATTGAAAGCGATAATTGGTCATATGTTGATAAGCTCAAAAAAAATTAAATATGACATAATGATTTATATATTTGAGAGAATATTAGCAAAATATGAGTTTATCTGATCAAAGATCTTTCAAAATACGAGATGGTTCTATCTGTTTTGAATGTTAACCAAAATATGAATGTAACTTTTCAAATATTGAATAATTTCAACAACATAGGATCAACCCAAGCAGCCCATCCGAGGTCATTATCACTCCATTTAAATAGTTTGTCTCCCAATGTGAAAATAACTGTTGGATCAAGTAATTGTTCAGTACTTGGTATTGGAAAAGGTGTTACTTCAATACTATGTATGGTTGTTACAGCACTAGAAGATGTAGAGAGGTTGATTGTTGTTTGCTTTGGTGATTTATGTTCATAGTGGGCAATGATCTTTCTGAGATTACTCTTTAACTTGTTGCTTTCTTGCAACATGCTTTCAATTACATTGTTGATGTCCTCTGTTGCTTTCAAACTCGTATCCATTGTTGAAATTTAATTGTGTTAGTGTGGTTGTTTTCTGTTTGAATGATAGATTGGAAATGCATTACTAAAAAAAGTGAACATACAAGAATAATACAGCAAATCTTTAAGTAGATCACATTTTTTTTTGTGAATCATGATGAATTTACTATTAACAAACTCTAAAAACTTGTAATAATTAGGGCAATACATTAAGTTTTGTAAATTGTCTAATGACTCAACTTACAAAGCTTTCACTCTGTGAAAGAAGGGTTTAGTTGCATTTATTTTAGAGTATGTGTGTATATATATCCATGTGTATATATACAAGTATACATGTGTATATTAGTGTACATAGATGTGTGCATATACATTTGATATATATACATATATATCTATATTTATCTTTGAGACTAAAAGCCTTCATGTGCACAGAGTTAGTTATTTGATTTGCGTTACGCTGGGCAAATATTTTGTCAACCAATGTTGTCTTGTGGTCATCTGTGTGCGTGGGCTTTGTTGCCAAAGCGATGTTGTCTTTAATGATTTCATCTCAAGGTTGTGCATGAATGTTGACATTCTTTATGGCTGCTTGCAACCTTAAAATCTAATTTGTTTTGTTGTTGTCAACAATATTTTGCTTTGCATTTTTTGGTGTGGAAATTTCCACATAAGGTTATTACCTTTTGTTCTCTTTGTGACTGTTTTATGCTTTGTTTCTCAAGGGATGTTGTCTTTAATGATGTTTTTAATGATTTTGTCCTCAAGGCTATGCATGACTGTCAACGTTCTTTATGGCTCTTTGCAACCTTAAAATGGAATTTCTTTTATTGTTGTTGCCAATATTTCGCTCTGCAATTTTCGCTTTGGAAATGTTCGCATAGATTGTTGGGTTTTGTTCTCATTCTGATTATTTTGGTGGTTACATTTGGTTCTCGTTGTGACTATTTTATTGGGCTTCCTTGTGAGTTTGACACTGTTAATGGTTTGAAATTGCAAGGTAAGGTTTCAGTTTATTTAAATATGTCTTTGTTTTGTATTGCATTTTTTTTATAGCTTGTTTAGTTTCTCCTTCCGTGTGCTTGCAGGCTTGCTGCTTTCTTTCTGTTCACTAACTATTTGTGGGTGTCACTACTTCTAGTTTGGAAGCAATTTTCAAGGTTGTTCTCTCTGTTGTTTAATTGTTTGTGGACATGCCTACTTGCAATTTGGAAGGCATTTTTCAGGCTGTTTTGTGAGTTTCACGGTCTGCATGAATTGAATTTGCAATTTAAGTTCCACCGGTTGCAACCATAAAATGTAATATGTTTTATTGTTGTAAGCTTTATTTCAGTCTGCTAATTTTTCACATGGATTTGTATATAGAGGTGCAGTTAAGGTTTCTTCTGGTTGTGCCAGTTTTATTCAACTCCTTTATGACCTGCACGACTTCAATGCTTTGATGTTGTTGCAGGATTGTTTGTTTGTTTATGTTATTTAGGTTTGTTTATGTTGTTTAACTATTTGTGGCTATGCCTACTTCAAGTTTAATTGTTGTGGACAATATTTCACTGTGCAAATGTTCGTATAAGGCAGTATATAGTTATGGAGTTAGGTTTTGTTGTGGATATGATAGTTTTATATGGTTTCTTCATGAGGTTCATGCCATGAATGGTTTGAATTTGGATGGTAAGTTTGGTTTTTATTTAAAGTCTTTTTTGTTTTGTAATGCAATTTTTTTATGGTCTACCTATTTCCTTCTTTCGTCTGCTTGCAAGTTTAGGTATGAGTATTTACTGCTCTGTGCACACGAAGGTTTTTATTCAGTAAGATAAATTGATATGTATATGCACATCATGTTTATATATTTGAACATGTATATATATAATTGCATTTGTATAGGCATACATACATGTATATATATATAGATTTATATAGAAGTATTCAGACTGTAAAAATTCCTTTATGCTTGCAAGCTTGCTACTTTGTTTATGTTATTTAACTATTTGTGGACGTGACTACTTTTAGATTACAACATAGGGTACCGTATGTACATATACATACGCACATGCCTATATGTACATACATGCATATATATATGCATACATGTGTGTATTGATATACATGTATACATGCGTACACATACATGTATGTATATATATGTACACATGTGTATGCACATATACATATATCAGTACTTCAATGTGTTCTAATATATATATATATATACTTTGTTTATGTTTTTTAACTGTTTGTGCACGTCACTACATTTAGACTATAGAACAAACACTTTAATAACATAACCAAAGTACTTGTAGGCTTGCTACTTTGTTTATGTTATGCAACTATTTGTGGAGGTGACTACTTTCAGAGTGCAACATAGAGTACCCTATGTATATATACATACGCAGATGGTTGTATGTACATACATGCATATATATATGTGTACATGTGTGTATTGATATACATGTATACATGTGTATGCACATATACATATATCAGTACTTGAATGTGTTCTAAAATATATATATATATACACTTTGTTTATGTTTTTTAACTGTTTGTGGACATGACTACATTTAGACTACAGTGTAGTCTTATATCAACAAATCTTAGACAGTTTACAATAGAGCTATTCAAACAGAGATTTAATAAAAGTGTATATACACATGTATATATATACGTACATGTCTGTACGCACATATATATATATATATACTCTAACAATTTGTCAATCTTTGCACACATAAAGAACATTGACAATCATGCACAGCCTTGGGAACAAAATCATTAAAGACAGCGTTGTTTGAGAAACAGAGCACATGCATGGAGATGGCCACAACAAAATATTCTTTAAGCTATTAAAATAGAACAAACACTTTAATAACATAACCAAAGTACTTGTAGGCTTGCTACTTTGTTTATGTTATTTAACTATTTGTGGACGTGACTACTTTCACACTACAACATAGAGCACCCTATGTACATATACAAACAGAGATTTAATAAAAGTGTATACACACACACACACACACACACACACACACACACAGATATATATATATATATATATATATATATATATATATATATATACTGTAACAATTTCATAATCTCTGCACACATAAAGAACGTTGACAACCATGCACAGCCTTGGGAGTAAAATCATTAAAGACAGCATTGTTTGAGAAACAGACCACATGCATGGAGATGAGCACAGCAAAACATTCTTGACAACAACAAAACAAATTAGATTTTAGGGTTCTAAGCAGCAAACTAAAACACTTCTAACATAGGCCAGAATTTCATTAGTAACAGAATGGTGAAAAGCTAAATACCTCTCAAAGTGAATAGAGACGATGGAGACTGAAAGTAATCACGTCCACAAAGATTTAAATAACATAACCAAAGTAACAATCCTGCAAGCACAGCATACCCAAAAATAAGGATGGTATGAAACAATGCATTACAAATTTTGAAAAGTTTAAAAACAAAATAAACAAGTACCTGGAAATGTAAAACCATTAACGCCAACAAGCTCAGAAACAAGCCCAATAAAACACTCCGCATTGGTGCACATCATCAGAGATGAAAAGATTAAAACAAAGTAAAAAAATTAAATGAATAAATATCTGCAAATAGCAAAACCGAAGTAAAACCCTACTACACGAAATCGAGAAATAACCAGACTATAGAAAAATCCATTACAAAACAAAAAAGAATCTATAGAACTTACCTTGCAAATTCAAACCATTCACTCAGAGTGACAATAAAACTGGGAAATAAGCAGAGTCTAGAAAAATGCAATACAAAAAAAAAAAAGAATCTAACTAAAAGCAGAGCTCACCTTGCAAATTCAAACCATTCACTCAAAGCGACAACAAAACCTAATGCAACAACTATATCGAAAGCAATGTGAAATTGCCTAGCAAACTGGCAGTAGTCACGGCCACAAATAGTTAAATAACATAGACAAAGTAACACCCCTGCAAGCAGAGGCAAGGAGGAAATAAGAAGACTATAATAAAAAAGCATTACAAAACCCAAAAAGAATTTAATAAAATCAATGCTTACCTTAACAATTCAAACGATTCACGGCCGACGACTATATGCAACCTTATGCGAATATTTGAAGACTGAAACATTGCCGACAACAACAAAACCAATTAGAATTTAGGATTCAAAGGGCCCATAAAGAATCTAAATAAAACGGGAACTTACCTTGCAATTTCAATAGTCACGACCACAAACAGTTAAATAACATAAACAAACAAACAACCCTGCAAGCACATCAAAGCATTCAAGGCATAAAGCTCATAAAGGAGCGGAATAAAACAGGCACAACCAAAACAAAACCTAACTACACCACTATATACAAACGCATGTGAAAATTTGCAGAGCGAAATAAGGCTTACAAGAATAAAACAAATGGCAGAACTTACCTTGCAAATTCAAAGCAAGTACGCCGTGAAAGTCACAAACCAGCCTTGAAAATGGCTTTGAAAGTGCAAGTAGCCACGCCCACGAACATTTAAAGAACATAAACAAACCGACAATTCTGCAAGCACACAAAAGGGAAAAATAATACAAAAAACTACCTTGCTAATTCAAAGCTTTCATGGCCTGGAACTCACAGAACAACCTGTAAAATTGCTTGCAAACTCGAAGGAGCGACACCCACAAACAGTTAAGCAACACAAACAAAGGAGCAACCCTGCAAGCACACGGAAGCAAGAAATAAAGAGGCTATAAACAAAACTTGCAACTTTAAACCATTAACGGTGTCAAGATCAGAAGGAAGCCCAGCAAAATACTCAGAATGCGAAGCAAACGTAACCACTAAAACAGTAAAAACGAGAACAAAACCCAACAATCTATGCCAACATTTCCAGAGCGAAAATTGCAGAGCGAACATTTGCAGAGCGAAATGCAGATTTAAAAAAAACAGAACCTTACCTTCCAACTTCAAACCATTAACGGTGTCAACCTCAGAAGCAAGCCCAGTAAAATACTCACAAAACAGTGAAAATGAGAACATTACCCAACAATCTATGCGAACATTTGCAGAGAGAAAATTGTAGACCGAAATATTCGAAGCAAACCCAACAATCTATGCGAACATTTCCAGAGCGAAAATTGCAGAGGCAAACATTCGGACAAAACCCAACAATCTATGCGAACATTTCCAGAGCGAAAATTGCAAAGCGAAATATTGGCAACAACAACAAAACAAACTACATTTTAGGGTTGCAAACATGCATAAAGAACGTCGTCATTCGTGCACAGCCTTGAGGACAAAATCATTAAAGACATCATTAAAGGCAGCGCCCTTTGGGAAACAGACCGCACGCACCGGAGACCACGCACGCACCAGAGGATTACTGCCGCCGGCAAGACATTCCGGCGGCCGCTGGAATGTCTTGCAATATTCCGAACCCTTTCCCCCACTAAAAGCCTATCGGCTTAAAAATGGTAATCCTCATTGCACATATAAATAAATTGATATACATATTACCATAAAAACTTATTGAAACCATAGCAAGTGACTTACCTTAAGATTATACATCCTTTCAACCACGGCAATGAGGAAAAATGGACAAAATTCGTGGGAAAAATATTACCAAACCCTAACAATTTGTTTTAATAAGATGGAATATATTTTCCATGGCCACGTCACGAGACAAGCAAAAACGGAAAATAATCCACATGTAAAATTTAATTCCCAACGTAAAGCAGTCAAATACGAAATAGATGCAATCATCAAAGTGATATTTTGTTTTATCCAAATAAAGTTTCATTTATTAGATGACTGTCAAATCAAAACCTACCAATCACAACAATGTGACATGATATTCTTTACCATCTTCTTAGGCAATCGATAAAGAATCCCATGCATGAAAAGTTAAAATTAACCCAAAAAATCAAAGTTTGATCGAGTGAAAAAGGAATGCGGTCTCTGTAAATCAGAATCTTTAGTGTTAACTTGTAACAAGTGCAATTAAGAATATATGAAGATGGCGACACCCAAACAGTCTATCATCATTACCTACTACGACTTGAATAGTGAATTGAACCATTTCCGCCAATTCTCCCTAGGATAGATGTTAACAATACAATTTTGAGTGTGACGTTAATTCTCTATTGGCCTGCAACACATGACTCGTCATAAGTGGACGAAGAACACCAATTTGCGCTTTGCAATTTTTCTCAAAGAAAGGAAGATTCCAGAGTTATGACTTGCTGCCGACAAATGTCTTCTGCCGACAAATTGTAATCCATGCAAGGCATTGTCACTAGAAAAAGAAGTCCATGACGAATAACGAATTGCTTTTGATTTTAGAAATACACATCACCCAACGAAATACAACTTTAACCCGAATCGGTAGACTTAATGCCCAAAAGAAAAATACTTTACCCCTCTATCAAACAACATATGCCATTTTTCGTACTCTTCAATAGAGAGAGGTTTCTTATATAAACCCGCATGCCATCGAACATTTCCATACAGTCTTGTAGAGCCAATCCCAAGCCTGACATCTCAGTTAGGCCAAGTGGAGAGAAGTTATCTTTCCATGTATTTTTGTTTTGATTCAAGGTTCTGAGGTAGTGTGGTTTATAGTACAATGGGCTCGGTGAATGTAAACCATGATGAGCTCAATGGTAGATCAGAGCAACCCGCGAGGCGCAAGAGTAGTAAGAGAATTCTCGGTACCGTATTGGCTTCTGTATTGATAGTCGGTGCCGTTATCTTCCTCGCAGTTGGAGTTCATGGGCATGATAAAGAGGGAGACAATCATGTGAGAACAAATCATTTGGGATGGGGGAATTCGACGTCAGATGCCGTGAAAGAGGCGTGCAGCAGCACTCTTCATCCTGAATTGTGTGTCTCCAGTATCTTAAGTTTTGGCGGGCTTTCCAGTCAATCGGGTTCCACGGAGATTGTGAATGCTGCTGTGAGTGTGGGCGTTTTGGCGGTGGAGAAAGTGATGGCCCACGTTCGCAGTCTTTATCGCCCCGACCTCGACTTCACGCAGCGCACCGCTCTGCAAGACTGCATGGAGTTGTTCGATGACACTTTGGACCAGCTCAATGGCACGCTATCCCATCTGCACAACATTTCATTTTGGTCCATGCCAAAACACGGTGCTGAAATGCAGACACTGCTGAGTGCGGCCATGACAAACCAGTACACGTGCCTCGAGGGTTTGCAACTCTCCAAAGGAAATCTCGAACAGGACATGAATGGTCCACTGAGCTACGTGTCGAATTTGGTGAGCAATTCTCTTGCCATGGTTGGTAATCTATCTGACAAAGCAAATCAAGCCCTGGGCCATGCGGATTCGCTTTCCAATCGCCGGCGCCGTCTGTTGTCGGAGCATTTCATTGCATCTGACGAGGAGGGTTTCCCGTCGTGGATGTCGGCGGAAGATCGACGGGTTTTACGGGCTCCTGCCCGTATGATCAGGATTGACGCTGTGGTTGCCGGGGATGGGAGCGAGCATCATAGTAGCATTCAGGCGGCTGTGAATGCAGCTCCTGCGAAGAGCAAGACGAGATATGTGATCCATGTAAAAGCAGGGGTGTATGAGGAGAACGTGGAGATACCCAAAAGCAAGCACAATCTCATGTTCATTGGAGATGGCAAAGGTGTGACCGTCGTTACCGGTAGTCGAAACGTTCAGGATGGCTACACAATGTATCGTTCTGCAACTGTTGGTGAGTCGTCCTTTCCTCTGTAAATAGCAAAAGGATTCATCACATTGGATATCGCTGTTTTCAATTAGAAATGCAACGCTGTATTGGTAAGTAATCGAACTCGTAGAATTAACTTGAATATCTATAACCTTCGACAGTAGATTGTGCTTAATCAAGTATTCTAATGTGGTTTAAATTACACATATTAAGTTTTGCTTTTAAATTTAAAAATGTTAAATATTCACTTTTAAAATTAAAAACGTTAAATATTCATTTTTAAGTTTAATATGTTGCTTAATGTGTGATTTAAGATTGACCCTTCTATAGTAATCTCTTTAGATTTTGTAGAACAGCACTATAAATATTGTTAGAAACACAGGTTAGAAAATGTACCTCCTTATATTCATACAAGTTCTGAGAGTCCAATGGAATATAAACTTCATTTTTTATTTAGGTTTGATTATTAAATATTTCTCGAAATAGATCAAGTTTTCCAAACGCCTTTCAAATTTGACATAAACATACACACTTACTCTCTCCATCCATTTGTCTTAGATGTCTTGTTAGGTATAAGTCCCATTCATTTGTCCCAAAAAAAATTAAGAAAATATTTGACTCATAAGAGAAGAGAAATTTATTCCAACCAAAATAAGAAAATAAAATCTATTTCATTTTAACTTTTTTAAGTTATTTATATTTTTAATTAAAATTAAATTTAAATGATTTTTTTAATTATTTTATCAAATGTTATAAATTTTAAACATTGATTCTATAATTTATATAAACTATAATCTTAAAAATAGATAATTATTTGCATGTATAAATTCATTTGATATCAAATAATATAGAATCATTTTAATTAAATTTATATTACTATATATTAATTATTTAAGATTAAATATAAATAACTAATAGCTATATTCCTTCTATTTGCACATTATTGTTGTCTCATTTCTTAATAATTTACACATATTTGAAATAAATATACCCCATTCTATACAATACTTTATTATTTTCTAATCTATATTAAACTTAATAGAAATATATTGTATAAAATTATTATATGATACTTAATAATTTTTTTAAAATTTAACAATAAAATTAATTTATTGAAACTTTATGAATTTTTTAATTTCAATTTAAAAAATGAATTAATATTGTTAAATAATTTAAAAATATTTTGTTGATGTAAGCATCAATATGAAATCAATAGAAAAGATAAAGAGTCACAATTTAGAATTCTATATTAGTTTTTCTTTTGAAATTCAATTTTAGGTATCTTTCAATTTTGAGTATCCACTATGAGAACCCAATTTAACTAATAAAATATAATTCCTTCAACAATAATTATTGTAATTAATAAAACTGAATCAAATAATTAATTAAAGATTTTTAAGACATCAAAATCTTAAAAATTAAAATATTTTAATTGCTTTCAATTGTTAAAGTAAAAATAGCTATCATGGGAATTTTAGTTGGCTACTGTATAACTATGTTTTGTGCTCTATTGTATTTTTGTGTTGATTTCAATCTCAATTATTTTGAATAGATTAAATCAGGGTAGGCCCTAACCTTTACATAACAACAAAAAACTAGCAACAAAAATCAAGGGCTTATGAGGACTGAGGGCTAAAGACCAGGATGCCTAATGCCAAAAAGGAAGAAAACTCAGCAGGCATCCAACACTACAAACTAAATCTAGACTACAAAAAAGCATAACTAACAAACCTAAAAAATAGAACAAAACACACCCCCACAAAAGGCATGAACCAATGGCTTACCTGGTTGGGGACATCACCAACTTCCTATATGGCTTATATCTTTAGCTTACTCTAAAAAGGAGAGCCTTTTGGTAGATCCTTTCCTCGAGGAGATAGCCAAGGAATATGGGGTTGCCTTCACCTTTGACATAGACGTCTCCTACCCAGTGGTAGTGGAGGACTCCAAATTGCACCTCTTTTATGCTTGCCTCCTCTCAATTTCTTCTTGTATGGCTTGGTGACCAGCAAAGTTCTTCTCAGTCATCTCCATATTTTGAGTAATCATATCCTCCATTTTTCTTTTCATAGACACCTGATTTTCATGCAAAGCCTCAATTGCGTCCACCAAATCCTAAGTATCATTTCCCTAGTTCATTTTTTCACGGAATCCCTTGACAACCTTCTCCAAACCTTCCCATTTGTCAAACGTTTTGACAAATTTACCAACCACCATCCAAACTCTCTGGTCCTTGTCATCCATTTCCCAACTCGATGCTCTTGAAAGGCCTCATGTCTGTTGATTTTCTTCCTAGCCACCTCAAATTCCCCAAAAAGCCAACGGATGACAGATTCATGTTTATTGTCAATCTCAACTATTAATGATATGTTAATATCACTATTTATCTAATTTTTCAATCCAAAATATGTGGCTTGTAACTCCCATGACAGCTTTTCAAAAGAAAATTACGGCCTTGATATATACACACAAACTTTATTAATTCCTACGTCATAATTTTCAGAAGATATTTTTTGAATTCCAACTTCAATTTTCTTTTCCCCTTCTAATCTAGGAGTGAAGTTCACGTCTCATACTGGCATATTAATTGAATAAACGTAGAGTAATCTCATGCTGTGATATTAATTGAATAAACATACAGTTATCTCTTCTTGGGACAGCTCGAAAGAAACTGAACCCTATAATTTGGAATGAACATTGCAGCTGTGAGAGGAACGCGATTCATTGCTCGCGACATGACCTTCCAGAACACGGCAGGACCAGCCAAACACCAGGCGGTGGCCCTTCGCGTGGGATCAGATATGTCGGCAATCTACAGGTGTAGTATTAAGGGATTCCAGGACACCCTTTACGTCCACTCCCTTCGCCAATTCTTCCGCGATTGTGACATCCATGGCACTGTAGACTTCATCTGTGGCAATGCGGCAGTGGTTCTTCAGAACAGTAATATCCTGGCGCGTAGGCCGTTGTCACAGCAAAAAATAACGTACACTGCTCAGAGCAGAGTGGACCCAAATCAGAACAGCGGCATCTCTATTCACAACTGCAAGGTGACAGCAGACCCTGACTTTGCTGCCGTGAAAAGTTCGTTCGAGGCTTTTCTGGGAAGGCCATGGAGACAATATTCTCGTACTGTAATAATGCAGTCTTACCTGGGTGATTTCATTCATCCTGCCGGCTGGTATGAATGGACCGGAAACTTTGCATTGGATACGCTCTATTATGGAGAATACATGAATGACGGCCCTGGCTCTCGTACTGCAAATAGAGTAAAATGGCGGGGCTACCATGTCATTACGACATCGGGGGAAGCAAGCCGGTTTACTGTGGGTCAATTCATACAAGGAAATTCGTGGTTGCCATCTACAGGTGTTCAGTATTCTTCAGGTCTTATATAATTAACTGCAACGTAAGAAATTGTGTGCGTAACTTATAAGAAGTGTTTGCTTTCATTTGATTTGCCACCTTTATAGTATGTTCAGAGGTTAATGTTTGACCTAATTTCAAGTATGGAGTATAATAGGTTTTGGTTGGCTTATTTGTTCCTTTCTGGACAATTCAATTTGGTTCTTCAGAAGGGATGGATGACTTCTAATGAATAATTTCATTATTATTTTCCAAATGAGAGAATGTGTTGAAATTTATCTGTTCATGCATGTAAAGAACATATTTGTGACTAAATTTTTTACACCAAGCTTTCCCTTACCCTTCAATATTAAGAGATGATAAGCGTTGATTTAGAAAGCATTTCAAATAGAACTAAAAGGCTTATGGGAAATACCATTTAATGGATTCTAATGTAACCCATGGAAGATTCATTCCTCATAATTGTGACCGGTCCATCCATTTTATAACTAAACGAAAGCTTGATTAAAGCTTGAACTTTTGAAAGATTAACCTCTAGAGTAACTATGAATATGGAGTTTTTAAATCATTAAAATATGGTTTAGTATTAAAAGGAAAGGGGTAATTTAGTTAATGTGATATAAGTGGGTATTAGTGATTAGGATTTGTAAAAAGAGATAAGTTGTTTAAAAGAGGTATTTCAAATTTTTTACACATTATTCACATTAGAGGAATTTTTTTAATTATGTTAATCTTGTCAATATAATGAAACATTTTTTTTTAAACAACACAATTTTATATTATGTGAGAATTTCGTAATTCTAAAGGCTCCTACTTAACCTCAATTCATATATTTAACAAAGGAAACAATGGTCACATTTAGGTCATGCATGTTCAATACATCCTATCAAGTTTCCTAAAATCAATTATGGACACATTTTGGTAATGTCATGATCCTGCCTGTAATAATCACCAAGAATTATTAAAATCCTTTTATTATAATTTTTAAAAAAAATGTATAGTGTAAGTGAGATATATGTTATTAAGGGGATTCACTGTTTGAGTTGGCATAATAAGAATTATGGGATTGAAATGAACAAGTACTTTTAATTCAAAACTTTCTATAAATTGATATATTTGTCATAACTCATCTAAATTTTCTATGTCAATGCTTTAATTTATACTCTATGAAAGCATGTATTATGTCAATTTTTTATTAAGTGAATCCCCTAAGTTTGAAACATGGTTCAAAATTATAGAGCTTAAATTAGTTATATGACCTAAATATGCCATCAAATAATTGATAGGGGTAAACGAACATCATATCTATAAAAAATATTTTAAAATGTCAAAAAAAAATCTTGTGAAATTATATCCTCCTTAAAGAAACTGTTGCCATTTGGCATAAGTGATGCAAATCAAGTGGTGCATTTGAAGTTCGATGACTACACCGATAAAGGATATAAGTCTGTTTGTGATGAAGAGATTGAGATTCTATGAATAGATGACATGATTCAGTTATTTGTGTTGTCATTGATGTCAACTGATGTTCCTAATGTTTTGTTTTGTCATCTAAGTGATTTGGTTTACCGAAAGACTGGGTTTACCAGTAGAGAACCAAAGCCTATGAAATAGGACTTTAACTGGTAAAACAGAGTTGTTTTGATTGGATCGGTCAATTGGCGATGGTTGGTGATTTGCGGTTTGGATGGTGAACTTGTATCATGGAAAGGTGTATGTGACCAGAACCGAAACTTGTGATGATTACCGAAAGGTTTGTTTCAAATTTCTAATGAATTTTTGCTAAGGTTTTAGTAGGGTTTAAGGACCAGTGATTAAATCCTCAAACCAGTAATGATTTTTGTTATGACTAGTCTACATCAAGTTGGTAACACGACACAACCCGCGCGAAAGATTGGGTAGCTATTTTGGTGCGATTCAAGGAATATTTTCTTGGGAATCAGTGAAACACATAGTAGAGTGTTTTGTGGATACAGATCGGATTTCCGTGATGGGTTATGATCAACCAACGGTTAACATTGCATTGTAATTTGTTGTAATTATCTGTATAACGATCTATGATGATGTCTTCTGATCTAATTGTAAATTCAATATGTAATAAGGGTTTTGTGGCTGACCTAGTTGAGATGGCTATTTATGTTGACACAGTTGATGTTCATCATGTCGGTGGTCTTAAAGAATGTGTTAAGCCGTCCAATTAAAGTGTGAGATCTACTTAAGATTTGCAGAGTGTTGTGTATAATTGGATCTGATCAAGCAAGTAGAGAAGTGCAAGTAGCATATCATTATTTCACTGTTGTTCCCTAATAGTTGCAGCGGGTTAAATCCCTTAACTGGGTAGGTCCTAATAGGCCTAAAACATTTAATTCCCCTAACAGGGCAGCTCTCAAAAGAGTGTTAAATCCTCTCACGAGGTTGATCCTAACAGATCATCAAGCTCCTAACCGGGTTGCAAGGCAAATCCCCTAACCAGGTGACTCCTAATAGGGTCTTCTCCTAACTGGGTGTATTGTAAGCTCCTAACAGGGCTAAGCTCCTAACAGGGTGTACTTCGAAAGATTACAAATATTTGTGGGTACCAATTTCCACCGTGGTTTTTCCCTATTTGGGTTTCCACGTCAAAAACTTATGGTGTTCATGTGTGGAATTTTTTTCATGTGATGTTCTTGTTTATATTTCATTTCATGTATTATTTCAAAAACACCACTTATGATGTTTTATTAGAATTTTATCAGAGGTTACCGATACTAATAAGAAGTTGTTTGAGAAAGTATTTTATCTTATTGATAAGGTTAATGAGTTGGTAAATGATCAAGTTTATATGATTACTTGGGTGGTGAATTTTTTGGTAAATGATTTGTTTAAATATGTTAAGAAAATATGATAAAGAGGTTATTAGATCTGATTACAGGAGTTGAGTTATTTGTTAAATGATTTTAGATCTGAGATAAGTTTATTTATGAGTTAAAGTTTCAATTGGTCTTAATACTGATTCACCCCCCCTCTCAGTATTAACTGGATCCTCATAGGATTAACATAAACTATATGCATCAAATTCCATATCTCACTTGATATACTTATGAGTTTCAAGATCACCCTATCTATATTATAAATAAATTCATCAAAATAACTCTTAAAGGTCTACATAGTTGTAGCTAACATTATTATTATACTAAATGTTGTTTTAAGCTCTTAACTAAATTCAATAAATATGGGAGTAGAAAAAAAAAGTATATAAAATTGGAATTCTCTTTATACATGGAAAGATAAGTGTTTCGAATTTCAACTGCATCCCATGATTTGTTGTCATTATTAACATCAATTATATGGGAAAATTTTAAAATCTAATCTTAATAAAATTAAACTTTATTAGAGAAAAGATAATATTTTAGAAGATAAAATAATTAAAATTGTGGAATTGTAATCTAATTTTTTTAACATTCAACAACTAGTACCTATTATTATATATAGATATAAATATTAAACAATTTATGAAAATTTACACAGAATGACATTTTATGTCTCAAAAAATATGATAAATTATGATACAAGATACACAACCAAGTTTAAACATAAAATTAAGTTAGTTATAGAATCTATCAAACCAAAGCTCCAGCAAATGTACAATTATCCCTCGTATATGCTAATGCTAGAGTGTGAGTAAGGGGCAAAAAATTGATAAGCGTATGAATTGTTTAATACCTAGTTAAATAAAATTCTTGTATATAACAAAAAAATGTCAAAAGAATATTGAATATGCCTATAATTGAGGGATTATGTACATAATTTTGAATTGCAATGAAACATCAAATCTTTACTTAGTAAGGTTGTATTCTTTGAAAAACTAAATAGTTGTAATGAACAAGGAAAACACGTAAGGTAAGACCAATTTATTTCAAGGGGGTAGGAACACTTCACAATGCTTTGTGTGCACTACACATGTGTGTTATTGAACTTACATCATAATCTTTATAGAATTCATAGAAGAATGAGTGCATTCTAGAAACCAATCGTGAGAATGTACCCTCCAAGGTAGTAGTCCTAGGTAAGGGAAACATTGATCTCCTTAGACAAGATAACAATTAAATACAATAGTGACAAGTAGTCATGAACACACATTTTCCTTTTTGAAATTTAATTTGTAACAATTCAAGACAAACATATATGCATATACATATCCATATCCATATCCATATACATATGATGTATATACATATACATATATACATACAAACATATATGTATACATATCTATGTATGTATATATTTATATGTATATACATATACATATATACATAGAAACATATATGTATACATATATTTATGTATGTATATATTTATATGTATATACATGTATGTACATATATGAATGTGTATGTGTATATGTATACACAAACTATATATATATATATATATATAAGGAAAATCTATATTTTAGTTCACATGACTTAAATAACATCTATTTTCTCTTATCATTCAAATTTATATACTTAGGAAGGTAACTATGTTGGTAATTAGTAATTTCTACCAGTGCATAATCGTCAAGCCTCGAATTTAAGATAGAAGTTTCCAAATTTGAATTCTCGATGTTTCTCACAATAGACATTCTAGATGTTTCCTTTCTATATACTTCTTCCTTATCTTCACCATTGGCTATAAATAATTTGTAATATGAATTGTTACTCACTCTTTCATGGGTCCATCTTTGTAGAGTTGTAAGGAGATGTGAATGTAATGTTTATGTTATTTAATATAATATAATGCTTGCATTTGTTTATTTTCTTTTCTTGTCTTCTATCTCCATCCACCCCATCAAAGTGGTATCAAAGCCGATGGTTGTGTTCCTAGAGATCTAGGAGAAGTCAGGTTAAGAGTGGAGTGTTCCAGCCTACAAGTGATTGTGTTCATTAAAAGTGAGATTGATGTCATCATAAAGGAGATCTAGAAATTGATGTATATTATAGGAGGCCACAACCATGGAGGTCGTTGCGGAAGAATTCACTAAAAGTCGTTAAATTTGCTCAAGCCAGCAAAGTAAGGAGAATCGTGGAAGCCGATAAAAGTCGTGAGGCATGAGATCTGAAAAGTAAGAGATGGTCGCAGTCGAGAGAAAATATCTAACGCAAAAATCTTGTCAAAGTTGAAGAGTTTTTTGAATACAACTGCAGTTGTTGAAAAAAATTATTTTGGATTTGTGTAAGCATGTTTGAGGCTAGTAGAGCTTGCTAGGATCCTCGAGCACCTGTAGAGTGACTCTATGGGAGGTGCAAAGGAAATACATGTGTCTTGCACTTGAACCGACAATGCACTAGTTACTAAATGAACCAGAGCTCGTGGCAAGAGCATCCCAACAATAGCACGAGATTTCCTAGGTTCGATCACTAGTATTTGAAGATTTTTTATGCAGTAGCATTGGTGAAGGAAATTAAGAATGCAATGAGAATTCGTGTAGAAATTAAGGGGGAGTGTTGGTAATTAGTAATTTCTACCAGTGCATAATCATCAAGCCTATCATTTAAGATGGAAGTTTCTAGATTTGAATTCTAGATGTTTCTAATTCTAGACATTTTTCACAGTGGACATTCTAGATGTTTCCTTTCTATATACTTATTCCTTATCTTCATCATTGGCTATAAATAAGATGCAATATGAATTGTTTCTCACTCTTTCATGGGTCCAACTATGTAGAGCTATAAGGAGATGTGAATGTAATGTTTATGTTATTTAATATAATATAATGTTTGCATTTGTCTATTTTTTGTTCTTGTCTTTTGTCTCTATGCACCCCATCAAACTATACATTTAGAGAGAGAAATCAATTCAATATACTATTCATTTATGACATTATTGTTATCAAGTTGTCATTATTATACATAAATTAGTCAAATTATTAAACCTACAATCTAATATACCTGAATGACAATAATATTTACATAATACTCATTTATATTTTTTATAATTAAGTATATGCATTTTTCTTTAATTAAATGATATTATAGCCACTTTAGATCATTGATAAATTTATTGAAATCATGTTAAATTGAATGTGTGAGTGTTGTGTACCAATTTTGACATCTATGCTATGATATAATGGAAGGATGAGACGAATATAATATTATAAAAGGGTGTTATTACAAGATCAAATTATAACATTGAAATTATCATGTACGATCTTATATTTGATTCATTACACATATCAATACCTTAATATAAGAATATGAAGTGTGCATATTAGAAAATCTAATCAATTTATAACTTTGACTATGTCATTACATCACCAACAATTAATTATAATTATAGACATGAAGACATCTAGAATTATATGAAAATTATCAATAATGGTTCTTGATGGTCACTTTGTTTAGCTGCCTGTAATCCATGCATAACTGAAGGGACCCGTCCTTCTTCTTCACGAAGATGAATGGTACACCCCAAGGGGAGATGCTAGGATGAATGTGAACCTTCTCTAAGAGTTCCTCAAGCTATATCTTGAGCTCATTAAGCTCATTTGTGGTCATCCTATAAGGTGCTCTCAAAACTGGCTCGGCTCCTGGTACAAGATCTATGTGGAAGTCAATCTCTCTTCTAGGTGGCATACCCAGTAGCTCGGCTAGAAACACATCTACAAACTCCTCAAGGATGGGATGATCGTCTAGGGAAGGCTCCTTCTCATTTTCTTCCTCTCTATCACTGATGGTGATAGAAAACAACTAGCATCCCTTTTGCATGCTCTGCTTAAGCTGTATAGCGGAAATCATATGAAGAGACACGAGCCTCTGAATCCCAATGATTACTATGGGAGAACCATGATCATCCTCACACTCAATCTTTTTCTGGCAACAATTCATCTTGGCTCTATGGGTGTAAAGCCAATCCATGCCAAGTATGACACCATAAGATCTGAGTGGTGTAACTCTAAGGTCTACTAAGGTGGTGGTATTACCAATCTGGAGCTGACATCCCCTAGCCTCTGAATCCACTAACACTCTAGCCCCTGAAGCTAACTCCACTTCCCAACTGACACCTTGCCTAATTGCCACTAGCCCGCAATGCTCCACAACCAATGGAGATATAAAGGAGTTAGTAGCTCCTAAGTCAAACAATATAGAAATACTGATACCTCTGATCATACCTGCAGCCTCAATAACTGTGGCCTCGTGCTCTTCTAGGCGGTTGTCAACCGCTCCGAAGACTCTATGGGACTTGCCCATATCCCCAACCGTAGGCTCTGATGCTACCATCCTCTGACTACCTGCCATCTGCCCCTACGGACACTCTCTCGCCATCTACCCCATGGCTCCACATGTGAAACAAGCACTGCGTGTCTGAAACTATACACTCTGAGGCCTAGAGAAATATTGTCCGCCTATCCTACTCGAACCACTATACCCACCCCTGGAGGAGTGTTGAGTCTGTACTAGAGGTGTATGAGTACCCTGTGCTCTCTGGTCGCACCTAGGACCCTGTGAATGCCATTGCTTGGGCTTAAAGCCCTGCTGTCCCTAAGGGGGCGTCTACCTTTGATTCTGTTGTGACTACTACAGAGGAGGGGGTTTAAAGGACCCCGATGTACTCCTATGGTTGCCTTTCTAGTGGGGTTTCTGAAACCCAAAAGACTAGGGTGCAAGGTTTCGGTTCTGAAACCGATCCCTCATGTCTTTAGGCTTGACCTGAATCTCCTCAGTTATCAAGGCCTTCTCCACAACAACCCGAAGGCTTCCTAGAGTGGTCATCCTCACTGGTCCTGCTATCTCGGCATTCAGTCCCTTGATAAAATAGTTGACAACAAGCTTCTCGTCCTTCAGGTAATCCACATATGGTAGGAGCTTGATGAACTTACTCTCATACTAGGTCACTAAGAGACCCTTCTGCTGGAGATCATGGAACTCATCTATCCTGCGTTGCCTAAAGTGCTCCGACATGTATCTCTCCCTGAACCTCTCTATAAAGATCTCCCATGTGAGGGTGTCTGCAACTAGGCCACACTTGTATTCCTCTTATCTCCACCATGTGGAGATCGTTCCTCTCAGAAGGTGAACTTCTACTCGTGCCTTCAAATTGCTTTCATAGGAACGCATTGCAATGCACCGATCTAGGCTCAAAAGCCAAGCCTCAGCCTCTACCCCGTCAGTAGATCCCCCAAAAGATGGTGGCTGGAGGCGCAAAACCTCTCTGATCAGATCCCTTGGATCACGACGTGCTCTCTCAATATATACAGGTGCTTCTACTGGAGGTGGTCCAAGTAGATGAATGGACTCAGGCTCATGCTCAACCTGGCCCTCTAAGGGATTAGGAGGTGGACTCCTACTCCGTTCCCTAACTGTTGATCTATGGCTCCCTGATTTCTGGTTTTCTGGATGATGGTCAACTGCTGGAAGCCTATCCTGTACTATCCCAATCAGGTTCTAAAGTGCTAATAAGATGTCTTGGTTTGAGTCAACCGGTCATTCAGGAGGAGCCTCTGGGTCCCCTTCCAAAACCAGTTCCTCCCTATCAACATCTTCGTGTGCCATACGTGCACGCCTAGGACCCCTTCCATGCTTGCGAGCTTGTCACGTAGTCGGAGGCATCCTTATGAGAAAATAAAACAAAACAAAATAAATAAATAATTTTGGAGAAAAAAATTAATTAATTAAATAATTAAAGTGAAACGTAATGGAGAAAGGTTCCTAGTGTTGGAAATCTTGTTCTGATACCAAAATGTGGAGTACCTTCCCTTAGTAGAGTTTGCCTATAATAATGGGCATCACACTTCTTTGGGGATGCCACCTTTTCAGGCCTTGTACGGTAGACCTTGCGGGACATCTTTGAGTTGGGACCGTATTGAGGATAGAGTGGTCGTAGGTCCTGAGATGGTTCATGATATGGAGTAACAGGTAATTTTGATTAGATAGTGCCTTGGAGAGGCACAGGATATGTAGAAGAAGTATGCAGATGCAAAGAGGATAGACCAGAACTTCATGGTTGGGGGCAGAGTTTTCCTGAGAGTGCGACCGCATAAGAGTCCAATCTGTTATGGAAAGGGTTCTAAACTCACACCTCGCTTTGTCAGACCATTTGAGATCCTTGAGAGGATAGGACCAGTTGCTTATCGCCTAGCTTTGCCACCTAGCCTATCACGCATCCACGATATGTTTCATGTATCAATTTTGAGGAAGTATATCTATGATGAGTCTCATATTTTAGATTGGGATGCCTTGCAGGTGGAGTCGGACGCGCAGCTAGCTTTGGAGCCCATTCGCATTTTAGCTCGCTGGACGTTGGCCCTTCGAGGTCGAGAGCTGGACCAGGTTAGGGTCCAGTGGGATTTCTATGATGACATTACAACTTCATGGGAGGATGCAGCATGTATGAGATCACAGTACCCTCATCTTTTTGATGAACTCTAGGAGGAGGTTCATGCCTAGAGGGGGAGGGTGTGAGGCCCTACCCCGACCCATCCTAGCATTTCAGTGATTTTCATGTTGGAACTATTATGGATGCTTTATTTTTATGCATTATGGATATAGAACTTTATATGATTCTAGGATTGGATAACATTGATGTATTGATGTCTCAATTCTATGTGCACCAAGTTGTGGTACAAAAGGGGGTCTTAAGATGCCACTTTTTTTTTTCTGAAATCAGCAAAGTCTAAACTTCAACGACAAATTGAAGATAGTTACACTCCAAATTTGAAGATGCAACAAGAACAAGAATCAGAGTGCTTCGAGTCTACTTTCTAAACTACTAATTTTTTTTGAAAATGGTGGAGATTAAGGGCTTCAAAAAGGGGGGCCACAAAAAGTGGTCCTGTTTTTATGTAAAAAACATAACATAGCGTCTATTGTGACCCCTAAAATGTTAATTTTTTTTTGAATTTTTAAAATTGCTTCGGTGAGCAATTAGCTAACACCTTGTAGTTTATGCCAGAATTTTTAGCTAATTTTTTAATGAGTATATGATTTTTTACTAATTTTCGAAGTGGACACATCCTAAAAAATAGAAATTTGAGCATGCTCCCCCCTAAAATCATTGAAAACAAATCAAAAATCAAAACTATTTTTTTAAATTGTGTAGAATGGAGTCTAGTTTCTAAAAATGTAATTTTTCTCAAAATTTGATGAACGTGTAAAAATCTATACCCAAAATAATGCATGCTGGTTTTTGACAAAAAACGGACACACTAACAAAAGAAATTATAGATGAAAGACTTAACGAAATAAAAATTTGAAATCAATTACATTTTTGGATAGCTAAGAGGGAGCTCAAGTTTACCACGGTATTTTTTTTAACTTCATTGAAACACGTGCAAACTTGACGGAGAGCACGACCAAAAATATGTCAAAATTTTCAATGTTCTGTCAAAAACACGTCTCTAGCCTAAAATGGTCGTCCAAACCTTTGGGTTGGATGCCCAAGGCAAATCAAAACCATAGGTTTGGTGTTTCCCAAAGCGGACCATTTGGCGCTCGCCAAATATGGAAGCGCCCTATTTGGCGTGCGCCAAATGTGATCTAGTTCATAGAGAGGGATGGAACTACGAGGGAAGGGAGATAAAGAAGGGAGAGGTGAGATGAGGGTTTCTATGTACACATTTGGCACTCTCCCTATTTGGCGCATGCCAAATGTGGAATAGATACATTCTCTTCTTTGTCCCTCCCCTCTCTAGCTCTCACGATTCCCTTATTCTCCTATCCCTCGAGCTATCTCCCTCTTCATCCTTACACCCATCTAATTCCCTCTCTCACCTCTTTCCCTTGGTTTTTTCCTCACTCCCTCCTCTCTCTAGGTCCTAAGGGTTCATAGGACACCATATGACCCCTTAGGACACAAAATGATCCCTAATGACACTTAAGGGGTCATATGGTGTCCTAACGACACCATATGACCTCTTAGGTTACCATAGGACCCATAACGACACCATATTTTGTCCTAAGTGGTCATAGGACACCATATGACCCCTTAGGACACCATACAACCCATAACAACACCATATGGTGTCTTAATGGGTCATAGGACACCATATGACCCCTTAGGTGTCATTAGGGGTCATATTGTGTCCTAAGGGGTTATATGGTGTCCTATGACCCCTTAGGACACCATACAACCTATAACGACACCATATTGTGTCCTAAGGGGTCATATGGTGTCCTAAAGGGTCATAGGACACCATATGACCCCTTACGACACCATATGACCCATCATATTGTGTCCTAAGGGGTCATATGGTGTCTTAAGGGGTCATAACACACCATATGACCCCTTACAACACCATACAACCCATAACAATACCTAAGGGGTCATAAGGTGTCTTAAGGGGTCATAACACACCATATGACCCCTTACGACACCATACAACTCATAACGACACCTAAGGGGTCATATGGTGTCCTATGGCCCCATAGGACACCATCTGACCCCTTAGGTGTCCATACGACCCATAACGACACCATATTGTGTCCTAGGGGGTCATATGGTGTCCTAAGGGGTCATAGGACACCATATGACCCCTTAGGACACCTTTTTGCTTCTTTTCCATCTTTTAGCATGTAGGCCACTGTCTTATATTTTCCAAATTCTACTAATTCATTACCAATTTCTTGTCCAATATCCATATGTTGACAAATTTGTAAATGCCGCAATCCATATGTTATTGTTCTTCATGTAGAGATGGTCCCTATAATGACTGTGAGTCAAAGGAGTGGGTGGACGAATGGTGTATGAGACCTCTAATCCCACTTGAGACATACCGACCTCTGAGTGCACTACAACTCACATAGATGGAAGCATCAATTGACTTAGACCATGTGTCAGATTTAGTCCAACCAGGTAAATTCTCCACATAAAATTTTTTGTACTTTAATATTTTACCTTAGTTGTTTGCTAAATTCTTCTCACTTTATCATTGTAGGGCATGTTTATGCAATAATTGCAGCTGAAGACAATGAAGAAGGAACAAATTATTACCTGTGTCGTTGTGTGGATGCAAAAAAGAAATTGGATCACCTTGTGATAGATGGAGAAAATATTGAGTACCCCACATGATCAGTAGTTGTTACTAGTACATGGCTTAGAAGGTACCCAATGAAGAAGTCTAACTTGTGGTTGTTCAAGGACTTCGAGACACATAGGAAGATTCTTCATTATTCCAACCTTGTTGTAGCTTTAAATGTTCATTTGATCAGATATGGGGGTAGACCACTAAACAAGAACCTATGGAAGGTTCGTGATTCTGACCATGAGGTCATACTAGACACGATAAAGAGTAGAAAAGATCCAGATGGTTCATTGGATTAAATGTAAATGTAAAAAATTGTAATATCAATCTTATTTGGACATATGTACATGACTTGTATTTTTGACTACTCGAGGCATTGTAATATAAAAAATTGTGGTTTTGTCTTGTTTTGTGTGATTTTATGTAAATAATGTCATTTTGGACCATTAGAGATCACATGGGATCATTTCATGAAGTATACCCTGCTAATATGGTAAAAGATGTAAAAAATGCTCATTTGTTGTCAATCACTCAAAGTGTGAAAAATTGTTAAAATTTGGCATGGTTTTTCTCGATGTTAGTGACATGTAAAAATGATTCATCTGATCCTGCGAGGTCATGTTATGGCACTCTAAAAAATCCTTTCTCAGTTTCGGTAGACTCGGATCTAGTTGCTCGTGGCGACTCTTTCTCGGTTGCGACAAAAAGCATTAGATGAGTTCACTGAAAAGTTGCACAATGCCCCATCTTTCAATCCGCTCATCGCGGCACCAAACCATTAGCTTGTATGCGTCGCGGTGGTCAGATTTATGCTAGGAATGCCTTCTTTTTTCTCTCCAACTCGCCCGATCGTTGCGGGCCACACCCTAGCAGTGAAATCGCCCAAGTGCTCAAATTACTCAAAGTTGTCAATATTCGGCATCGTGTTTCTCCGTGCCTGTTAATCATAAGAACAATCAATCTGATCCTACAAGGTCATGTTATGGCACTCTAAAAAAGCCTCTCTTAGTTTCAGTAGACTCGAATCCAGTTGCTCGTGGCGACTCTTTCTCGGTTGCGATAAAAAGCATCAGATGAGTTCAATGAAAAGTTGCACAATGCCCCATCTTTCAATCCACTTGTCGCAGCACTGAACCATCAACTCGTACACGTCGGGGTGGCTGGGTTTACACTAGGAATGCCTTCTTTTTGCTCTCCAACTCACCTGATCATTGCGGGGCACACCCTAGTAGCCAAATCGCCCAAGTGCTCAAATTGCTCAAAGTTGTCAATATTCGGCATCGCGTTTCTCGGTGCTAGTTAATCATAAGAAAAATTCATCTGATCTTACGAGGTTGTGTTATGGCACTCTAAAAAAGCCTCTCTCAGTTTTGGTAGACTCAGATCCAGTTGCTCGTAGCGACTCTTTCTCTGTTGCAACAAAAAGCATCAGATGAGTTCAATGAAAAGTTGTACAATGCCCCATCTTTCAATCTGCTCATCACGGTACCGAACCGTCAGCTTGTACGCATCGGGGTGGCTTGGTTTACACTAGGAATGCCTTCTTTTTTCTCTCCAACTCACCCAATCATTGCGGGACACACCCTAGCAGCGAAATCGCCCAAGTGCTCAAATTGCTCAAACTTATCAATATTCGACATCACGTTTCTCAAGGCCTATTAATCATAAGAACAATATGTTTGATCCTACGATGTCATTTTATGGTACTCTAAAAAATCCTCTCTCGGTTTCGATAGACTCGGATCTAGTTTCTCGTGGGGACTCTTTCTCAGTTGCGACAAAAAGCGTCAGATGAGTTCAATGAAAAGTTGCACAATGCCCTATCTTTCAATCCGCTCGTCGCAACACTGAACCGTCAGCTCGTACACATCGGGGTGGTTGGGTTTACACTAGGAATGCCTTCTTTTTTCTCTCCAACTCGCCCAATCATTACGAGACACACCCTAGCAGTGAAATCATCGAAGTGCTCAAATTGCTCAAAGTTGTCAATATTCAGCATCACGTTTCTCAGTGCCTGTTAATCATAAGAATGATCCATCTAATCCTGCAAGGTCATGTTATGACACTCTAAAAAAGCCTCTCTCTATTTCGATAGACTTGGATCCAGTTGCTCGTGGCGACTCTTTCTCGGTTGCGACAAAAAGCGTGAGATGAGTTCAATGAAAAGTTGCAGAATGCCCCATCTTTCAATCCACTCGTCGCGGCACCAAACCGTCAGCTCATATGTGTCGGGGTGGCTAGTTTTACGCCAGGAATGCCTTCTTTTTTCTCTCCAAATCGCCTGATCATTGCAGGATACACCCTAGCTGCAAAATCGCTGAAGTGTTCAAATTACTCAAAGTTGTCAATATTCGGCATCGCATTTATCGACACTCGTTAATCATAAGAACGATCTGTCTGATCCTATGGGGTCATGTTGTGGCACTCTAAAAAAGCCTCTCTCAGTTTCAATAGACTCTGATCCAGTTGCTCGTGGTGACTCTTCCTCGTTTAAGACAAAAAGCGTTAGATGAGTTCAATGAAAAGTTGCACGATGCCCTATCTTTCAATCCGCTCTTTGCGGCACCGAACCATCAACTCATGCGCATCGAGGTGCTCAGTTTTACGCTAGGAATGCCTTCTTTTTTCTCTCCAACTTGCCCAATCGTTGCGGGACACACCCTAGTAGCAAAATCGCCGAAGTGCTCAAACTGCTCAAAGTTGTCAATATTTGGCATCGTGTTTCTCAACGCCCGTTAATCATAAGAATGATCTGTCTGATCCTACGGGGTCATTTTATGGCACTCTAAAAAATCCTCTCTCGGTTTCGGTAAACTTGGATCCAGTTGCTCATGGTGACTCTTTCTCGGTTGCGACAAAAAGCGTCAGATGAGTTCAATGAAAAGTTGCACAATGCCCCATCTTTCAATCCGCTCGTCATGGCACCGAACCATCAGCTCATACGCGTCAGGGTGGTTGGTTTTACACTAGGAATGCCTTCTTTTTGGTCTCCAACTCACCTAATCGTTGCGGGACACACCCTAGCAGCGAAATCGCCGAAGTGCTCAAATTGCTCAAAGTTGTTAATATTCGGAATCGCGTTTCTCGGCACCCATTAATCATAAGAACAATCTGTCTGATCTTGCGGGGTTGTGTTATGGCACTTTAAAAATCCTCTCTCGGTTTAGGTAGACTCAGATCCAGTTGCTCTTAGCGACTCTTTCTCTGTGGCGACAAAAAAGCATCACATGAGTTCAATGAAAAGTTGAACAATGCCCCATCTTTCAATCTGCTCATCACAGCACCGAACCGTCAACTCGTACGCGTCGGAGTGGCCGAGTTTACGCTAGGAATTCCTTTTTTTTCTCTCCAACTCGCCCGATCGTTGCGGGACACACCCTAGCAGCGAAATCGCCCAAGTGTTCAAATTGCTCAAAGTTGTCAATATTCGGCATCGCGTTTCTTGGCGTCCGTTAATCATAAGAACGATCCATCTAATCCTACAGGGTCGTGTTATGGCACTCTAAAAAAGCCTCTCTCGGTTTAAGTAGACTCGGATCTAGTTGCTCGTGGCGACTCTTTCTCGGTTGCGACAAAAAGCGTCAGATGAGTTCAATGAAAAGTTGCACAATCCCCCATCTTTCAATCCGCTTGTCGCGGCACCGAACCGTCAGCTCGTACACGTCAGGGTGGCTGGGTTTATGCTAGGAATGCATTCTTTTTGCTTTCCAACTCTCTCGATCATTGTGGGACACACCCTAGCAGCGAAATCGCCCAAGTGCTCAAATTGCTCAAAGTTGTCAATATTCGGCATCACGTTTCTCAGCGCCCGTTAATCATAAGAATGATCCGTCTGATCCTGCGGGCTCGTGTTACGGCACCGAACCGTCAGCTCGTATGCATTGGGGTGGCTTGTGTCTTTGATTACAAACACATATTTAGGTTCAAAGCTTAAGTAACAATAAATTTTGTGCAATTATTCATCTAATCATTTGTACTGCAATTATGGATAACCATGATAAATGATTTGCATTAACCAAAAAGCTACAAATCCATGCAACATTGTATACCGTTAAAACTATCAAATATATCCAATGCAAACAAATAGGCTTTCCAAAAGCCATATGGACTTAGAATTTCACATATTCATAAAACAAAACATATGTTCAAAATTTCTATAAAGGCATACAACATGATATCTAATAAAGTCAAATAGAGGCTTGCCAAAAGCCATATGGACATAGAATGTCACATATTCATAATACAAAACATATGTTCAAATTTTCCATATAGGCATACAACATGGTATCCAATAAAGTCAAATAGGAGCTTGCCAAAAGCCATATGGCGATAGAATGTCACATATTCGTAATACAAAACATATGTTCAAAATTGTCATATAGGCATACAACATAGGATCCTATTCTATTCATTTCCCTCTAGGGGAAGGAAATAGATCATGAGATATCTTTGCCTGTCGAGGGGATGGAGATGTATATGATGCAAGTGTCTTTCGAGTACATCCACTCGACCTCCTCTCCAGACTTTTTTGTAACTCCACCTGATACAATGAAAAGAATGATGTTAGCATATACAAAAATTGAATTTTAGAATGACATATAACATAATAGTCACTTACCGCATACAAATAATCATGATGTTCATCCACAACAGGTGCACGTTCATGATCTAGAGTGACAAGCCCCTCCTGTAAGCATCACAATATAAATTAAACTAAATACAAGTGTCGTTAAAATTTTCAATAACATATTATTAAGATAACAAATGTAATGCTAAATTTACAAATATGTCTCATACTTCTGTTAAAGTAGTTGAACTTGCTACTGCTGTAGCAACAACGCGCTCCATTGACACGTGGACAATGGGAGGAGTCTCTGATGTCAACATCTAAAAATTAAACAAAGTATATTGATTAATTGCCAAAACTATCTATATTATTTAATAACAACATTAAAGATAAATTGTTTACCTGGGTGAAAGATTATCGATGAAATACACTACGAGGTGTTGATGTTGAAGCTCTAGCATCAAACTATTTGACATCCGAAATGAGTAATTAGAAAATCATTCACATAAGGTTCAACTATCTACATATAATAAGTATATTTCTTCACTCATTGTATACCTGTGGAGTCGACGAAGTAGTGAAAAAGGGTGTTGCAGGAATGTTGCTAGTATTGTGAACACTTTGACCCTGATTTTTTTATCATAATAATTTACTCATTTAGATTTATTCTCAAATTTACATATAAGATTTAATAAAAAGAATGAAATGAATTTGTAATGAAATTCACCTGGGTATCAATGCCAAATGTTTCATTCAACAAGGATTCTGTCATGACAATGTTCTCTGTAGCAAACTCCGCTCATGCACGTGCATTCTTAGAACTATTAGGATCATAAGTGCAAAGAGAACCACAAGATCGACAAAAATGAGCTAGAACTCGATGCCTAGAAGAATCAACATCATCACTCACATCACCCTCTACTAGAGGCCTAGCATACTGTATAAGGGTCTGAGTGAGTGAGCTAATCGAGTCTAGAGTTTCAACCTCAATACTCTCCTTCACAATGGAAGGAATAATAACATGCTCCACCATAGGTCTGGCCAAGGGTCTTGGTGGGAGATTTGGATCATGTTGTGCACCCTCTCTATCATGCGAGGAACCCCCTCCTCTATCTTGGAAATCTAGAAAATCAAAATAGTTTGGGATCTCATTAAGGACAAACTCATAGTACAGTTTTCTCAAAAAGTATTGGGGTACCTCATGATTATTGCATGGAGGCTGATCAAATACCATCCACCACCTATCCCAAAAATTATTCTTAATCCCTTAATGATGACACCAATGAATAGGGAATCTCCTAGGGTAAACATACAGAGTTGGGTCCCAATCCAGCAAAAGTCCGCGGGTTGGGAAATGAGCCCGTTTAGCTTCGGGTGCTCGAGCCATCAAAAAACGGGCGTTCATTTATCAACGGGTGCCCAAAGTTAAACGGACGCCCGTTTATTTCAAATCGGGCATCTGATTTGAAAAAAACAGGTGTCCGTTTTTGAAATGTATTTATTTTATTTTTTTAACCATTTTCCCATCATTTTTACTGTTTGGGAAATAGGCAGGTGTTTCTGAGGAGCACGGGTACCCATTTTTTTCACCTCAGCTGACCCCCTAGACCATTTTTACCTCCTTCCAGGTATTTAGCTTTATTTTTTATATTCTATTTTATTTATTTTTATTGTTTTTCATAAAAAAAATGTTAATGCATTGTTATTTTTTAATTTTTATGTTTTAAAGTTTGAAAATCGTCTTTTATTTCATGTTTAAAATAGTTTTCAGTTTTCAAATATTGCAAAAAACATGAATAGTAAAAACCGTAGGAAAAAAACAAAAAACATGAATAGTATTTAAACCGTAGGAAAAAAATAAAAAATAAAAAACAAAAACGTAAACGAACAATAAACATTAGATGCAAAAAACAGACAATAAACCCTGAACAGAAAAACGAACAATAAACATTAGACGCAAAAAACAGACAATAAACCTTGAATAGAAAAATGAACACTAAACCCTAAATAGAAAAAAACGAACAAGTCCCAGGAGAAATTTGACTATCTTGGTTGATTAACCCTAAATTTGACAATCTTGGTTGATTAACCCTAAATTAAATGGTGCTTAGTGATCAGTGTTTTTCCTAGCAGTGTTGTATCAAATGGAACATATATTTAGTTTTTGATTGGAGCTTTTAGAGTTAAATTTAGTTTTTTTTGGTTATCAGTCTATCATAATCAGCAAAGGTATAATAGATCATCATGCATCTCAATGTAACTACAAAATTACAAATCACCATAAGGCGATCCAACACATCATGGGTCAAAACAATCACAAAACATATATCAAACTAAGCAAACAATAAACACTCAGGGGCATACAATGTAATAAATGAAGCATCTAGAATAAGATCAAAGTAAAATTGAAAGATTTACATTCAAAATGTAAATGGCACAATCATACGCACATGGCCAAATCCACATCAAGAATGAAGAATGCAAATGAATAAAAGGGATTGGCATTAGAGGGGCATAGAATATAGTGAGGGAAATTTTTAGGAGCCGCTGAATTTTATCCATGTCATTGTGTTTAGGTGACCTCTTAAGATTATGCACCATCATTGTGTCATAATGTGTCAAAAATATATTGGTTAGAGTATTGAACTAAGGCCTATACAAGTATGGTGGAAGACCGTTGAGGGTAGTGTTAGTGTTGGTCTTAATGATAACAACTAATAATTAAGACCTCATGTATAGGGCATGGTGGCCCATTTTTTTGCATGATCAAGAGGATTGGATATGATTAGAAATGGGTCATTGTAGATAGTGTAGGAATTGTCTAGGCTACAAGTGGATATCAACTAATACAATCACTACATCATTATGTTTTCATACATGTCAATATAAGGGTAGGCCATGAAAGTGTATGTTATAATTATTTGGTTTATCTTATACCAATTTGTAATAAAATGTAATTTGTTATACCAATATCTATCACTAGGCAATAATCACCTTGTAATTCTTTAGTGCATAGTTTGCACAATGGTGGGAATATGTAATTATTTTAGATGAAATAGAATTATTATCAATTGCAAAGTATCATGTTTATAATCCATCACATGTTACTAAGAATTATGAATAAGCTCCCAACTACCTATGATGCTTGAGACAAGTATGGAGGTAGGTAACATCACAAATTTTTTTATCTAAGAGGGGTTTTTCTTCAACCTAATTATGTTCATTATTAATGTAGGCTTATGAAAATGGATCTTAAGACTCCTTTTAATTATGGACATGAAAATTGTTAAGGGAGAATCAAGGTAGGGTTGTCTAAGAAATGTTTGTTGATTTCTCAAAAGGATTGGACTTAGTAACCTACTTGCCTCAAATGGAAAGCAAGAAAGTATAAATAGAAGGTGTACATCAAGAGTTTGAGGTATTGCAATCTTATTGTAGCAATATTAGTAAAGTGTTGGTTGGTTTGCAAAATGCACATGAAAATAGTAGAGTGTGTGTTGGAAGTGAATGTATTATATTATGTGAAAGCATTAATTGAAATAGTAAAATAAGAACCAACAAGAAGGGAGAGTTGAGGGTAGTGTCTATATAGGGTAGATGAGTTATGTATTCTAATATATGAAAAAATTTCTTTGATAGGTTTCATTATAAACCCCACTAAATTACTTAAAAATTTACACGTCTATATAAATTTATTTTGCCAAGTATATATTAAATTAAAAAACTGATTATATATTTATATGTGTGTATCATTTTACATTTAGAATGAATTGATTCTAAAATTTTTATGATAATTGCTTGTATTTCATTACCAAATGTTTATTCTAATTGATATAATTGATGTACATAATTAAAATATATTTTGAAAATTATTTAATATGTAAATAAAAGTTGATCTTAAGTAAATAAATTATTTAATATGATATAATGAATTTCCTCTTAAGTATCACCATCAAAGGGTATGTGATCTTCATCTACAAAGGGAATGAAACAATCTACAATAGGATCCTCTAGGAATGGAGAGATATGAGGGTCTCCATGGATCTCCTAAAGTCTATTCCAAAGTGTGTGGGGGAAATCAATATCCAATGCAATACACATAGAATCATGATCTTGATACTAGATCAAATCACTCCTACATGGTCAATGATGTTACACAAAGATTATATATTTTCTAGTGTTTCTAGTTTAGGTATGACTCCATACATAAAAGGAAAATGATTAAACCACCTAAAACTTATGAAGATACCATTTTACAAAAGAATCATAGTTATCCCTTTCTAATTTTACCACAAAAGGATGAATAGAGAAATCTAAGATGCCTCCTCAAATAAAACCTTAAAAAATCAATAAAATCAATACATTTAAAACATATCAAACAAATTCATCTCATGTAAGACGATCATTTTCAAGTGCCAAGATGTCCTAGTAAATGACTAGAATTTGAAATCACAAAAAATGGTCATTTATTCAAGCTTCAACTTAGTGTAGTACTACTAGTAGTACATGTATTGACAAGTCCATAGATATAACTTATGACTTTAACTTATGATTATTTTTATGATTTTGATGGAACTTATACTAATCATCTTTAGATGTTAAAAAGTATTGTTTGAGTTGCATGGGCATTATGATGTTTTATTTTGTAGAATTTTTCTTATACTTTGATTTAAGTGGATAATATTTCTTAAATGATGCTTATTATTACCCACCTATTAATAATATTATAAATCTATGTGAGTTTCCTTTTTTTATATTTAAGTTGCTAAATTGTATTTAATTATAAGTTTTTTTGGAAGGTGAAATGTAAATTAAATAGTTTGTAATTGTAAATTTTCATGTTTGTAATTGTAATTGTAAATTTTCAAGTTTGTAAATTTTCATGTTTATAATTGTAATTGTAAATTTTCATGTTTGTATATATCTGCGGATTATTTTCACATGATGGATGAGTTTGAGATAGATGAGCTATTAGGTATAGTACCACCTCCACCTCCACCCCCTCCACCTCCACCTCCACCTCCACTAGAGCAGTTGCGACAAACAATTAGGACAAATATTGATGCTCTGATTAGAGATATTCACACTATTAGGCGTGAGCCTCATCCACCCCCTCAGTTGTTACGCCTTGCAGATAGTATGCAAGACATTGTACAATCTATGCAGGCATTAGATAGCGAGCTAGATAGCTATCATAGCTAGTGTAAGGGATTGCGTGCATTTTACGCAAATGGCCTCACATACAAACAAGTTAATGATTTAAAAATAACAAAAATAGATTTGAAAAAATATTTTGTGAGCCCTAAGATGGGTGAAGAGATAGATCCGAAGAAGCCACAGATCTCTATTCGATGGTGTAGGCACCCAGGCATTGCTAGCCACTTTTGGGAGAGGTGGTGGATGGTCACACTCCAATCATGAGGTCCCAATGTATTTTTTGAAGAAATTATGGGTGGAATTTGAATTGGGAAAAAATCCCAATTACTTTGGTATTAGATCATTTCAGGGGGTTGGGAGAGGCATGCCCTAGGATAGGCCAGGAGCAAAATTGAGCGACAGGGTTAGAAACCGTGTGCGTGATGATCCATTGGTTCCTCTTCCATCACCAGTTGTTCCAGCACCTTCCCATCATCGAGCAGTGGATTCTACTCTAGGTTCATTGAGTGCACTGTCGGGCAATTTGGTACAGCAGTTGCGGGAGGTGAGGGTTGCCCCCTGCTTAGCACATGTTTGCACGAGTTGTGGGGATGTATGTAGGGGTCCACAGAGTGAGGCTGCCCCTGGAGGAGATGGTGATTTTGATGATGCTGATGCTACCCATGGTGATTATGATGATGTCAAGGAGGCTGCACATGCTGATGTCGTCTCTTCATATGTTGATCTCCTATGGGCAGACAATGATCAGCCTTCAGAGGTACAAATTTATTTGTACAATTTACAGTGCAATATTAAATTCCTTATATATACACATATGAACCATAACATGAGTCAATTTTTTATGAACAGAGGATGGATCATACCACATCATTGAAGAACTGATAGCATGTTACCTAAATACCTAGAGATGTTGGTGCCCCATTTACAGTATGCACTTTCATCTAGATACATTGTATTGATATGTACTTTTAAAATAAACAATAAATTTTTTAATGTAATGATTTACATATGATATGTTTTTTCAATTTTGTAGGGTGCTTCATGTAGCGCTGAGATGGGTAGTTCTTCATGTGACCTATGGACCACTGAGGCTCAGCCTCATATACCACTAGTATGTTTTTCATCCATTAATTTGAAGTGTTTACATGCTTTCTAATTTAAGTACAACTTTGAATCATGTTCGTTATTTTTTGCAATTGTAGGCTTCTGGATTGTTTGATGGTGCATCACATGTACGCCTTCGACCATCAGTTACTTTGCCTACATCACATGTATGCTTTTCTATGATAATCTTGTAGTCTATATATATATATATATAATTTTGATTCAAGCTTTATATATGTTGTTCAGGTCCACACCACTACCAATATTGGTACGGCTATGGGGTTGAGCCAGATGCAACCATCGACATTATCATTTGAGGCACGATGATTAAAAAAATAATTTCTAATTTGTTTATACTATGTACCTGGCTTTTATAGGGATTATCAAAATTGATGTACACTATTTTTTTTTCCAGGACTTGACTACGACCACTTTTCTTGTTCATGATAGTGGACCTCCACGTACCAGTGAGGGCATTGTAGAGCACGGTCGTATGGTAATTTATTTTAAATTTTTTAGTATTTAATTACTTTATAAGTGAATTATGCAAGTAACTTCTTCTCATGTAAAATCTTCTAATAATGTACAGGAGGGTGCAAACACTGATACTGCACAGGAGGGTGGAGTCACTGATATTGCACAGGAGGGTGGAGACACTGATATTGCACAGACATAGGATGGTGCATCTCAGGACCGCATGCAACAGGATGATTCATCTCAGCCACCTTCACGTGGAGTGAAGAGGACTGCAGATGAGATGCACACGAGTTCTTAGATTGTATATTTTAGATCAGGTCATGTTATTATATTATGGACTTTTTATGATGACACTTGTTATGTTATCCCGGGACTTGTTATTATGTGATTATATATTGGACTTGCTATTATGTGTTATGTGATTATTTATAGGACTTTTTATTATGTCATTTCCTTGTTATTATGATATCAGGTCGTGTTATGTGATTTGGCGCACTCTAGTGATTATATATGTGATACATTGTTTTGTTATTATGTTATTTGGACTTGTTTTAATGTCATTTCCTTATTAAATTATTATTTCAAGACTTGTTATTATGTCATCAGGAATTGTTATGTGATTGTATATAGGACTTTTTATTTATGACTTGTTATGTGATCTATTTATGACTTTATATATTAACATTGTGATTGATCATCTTATAGTGCAATAGTTTATAATTCAATGTGCACAAAATAACATTAAGAATAAGATAACTAATACAATATTGTTTATGAAACCAAAATTGTATCAAATGTAGACAAATACAATGTTAAAGGGACGAAGAAAAACAATTATCATGATTAAATATTTAAAAGAGTTCACACAAGTATCGACTTATTAATTATAAATGAGTATCATAGAGGAATTATGATTATCATGATTATATAAAAGGATTATTAATTATAAATGAATCTCATAGAGGAATCCAATAGATTGATGGAACTAAGGCTAACCAAATTATTAGGAAGCTACAAACATAGTATCGGCTTTCCTCTTAAGTTGATCACACTACTTTACTAGTGTATTGATGGTTTATTAGTGCAGATAGTAGTGGTATGAAAAGCATGGACTTCATGGTACTAAAATAAAAAAGTACACTATAAATATAGATTTGTCATACAATGATAAATATAGAGTCAGGTCATATTTAAGACATAATTCTATCTTTGAACTTACAATTAATCTATGAAGAGATTACAATAAAATAAATATATCATAAAAAATTAGAATTCAATTATAACACAATTACAATGTGCACAAAATAACATTAAGAAGAAGATAACTAATACAATGTTGTTTGTGAAACCAAAATTGTATCAAATGTAGACAAATACAATGTTAAAGGGACAAAGAAAAACAATTATCATGATTAAATATAAAAGAGTTAACACAAGTAACACAAACTTACATGCATATATAAATTTGATTCAACCTAATGTACCATCTGCATCCTCTCTCTTCTGCAATGCGTCTATGATTGCCTCATGCTCTTCTCCTGAAAGTGTCCACAATACCTTATTAGCAGGTCTACCTATGTATCTTTCTAATTTGATGTTTGTTGCCACCACCAAATGAGAATAGTGTATAATCTTCTTTTCTGATTGGTAGTCTTCATAAGCTAGTAAGTCATTCCTTCTTGTTAAGTATTTGCATAGCCATGTACCAACCACCACAACAGGCCCAACTAGATACTGAAAACCATCATCATCTACTTGATCACATATCAACTTTTTCTTAGGTTCTACACATCTAGCTAGCCAATACTCAACCTGCTCATCATTATCCTTAGGTGCAACAATAGCATACACACGTCCTATAAAACAAATTTAAGTACAATGTGTAGAAATAAAACTTGTTAGAATTTATAATTCAAATATGTAATCATAAATTATATGACAATACATAAAAATATATAATTTAAAGTTATAAACAATAAATTGAATTAAATTACCAGGTTGTATGAGGTCTGAAACATGATCATAATCTTCTGATGCAAATGCATGATCGGGATCTTCATTTCTTCTAACATATTCATATTGTGTCTCGGTAGGTGTTAAGGATTTGTGTTGCCATTCTTTGGCCCATTCCACATTCTCGCATTCTTCCCATTCACCTGCAACACAAAATTGACAAAAACATGCAAGCTCTCTAGTCCATATAGTCCAAGTGTTAGAATTCGAACTCTTAAATGAATGCCATCTAGCTAACCCATTTATTTTATCACAATCATATCTTGGAAGGATATTCTCCTCTTTAACTAACCACAAGAAACGTCTAATTGTAGAGTTCTGACTTGATCCTGTGGATAAATTTGCACTACACCAATCCACAATTGCACTTGCATTTTTAAATTTTGCCTTTTCCTCGAATTTGAGTTGCTCTCTGCAAAGGGCTCTCTTAACACATGCACCGGCACCGTCATGTTCTCCTTTCCCCTGTGCAATTATCAGACCATATTAGATGTTGTGTCATCTGAATTTCTCTCTCCCTCAAATTCTGAAAAAAGGTCTTGAAGCAAAACTAGACAAACTCAAATGAGTGTAATTTATTATCACTCATATAGAAATGGTACTCTCTCAAAATTTTGTGATCCTCTTGTGTACTATCTGGTGCATGCCTATAGACAATATGGACAAAAATTGATACCTGCACTGAATTGTAGTATTGTGATTGTACCTCATCTTGTGGTGCAAGCATGTAGTTCTCTGCAAAGTCAACAACTGAAAGTATACTAAGAAATGTATCCTTACATATTCAAAACTGACCATCAAGCCATCTAGCATTTTGAGTGTATTTAACATATTTAGGTATGATGTTACTCTTGAATTCATTCATAAATGCATGAACACTAACTTTTTCAGTGATTAGATCGCATCGTTTTCCAACCTTTCCATATTTCAGTGGATACTCAATAGTTTTAAATCTTTTAACATCAATTAATTGTTTCCCCAAAATCATTTGAAACATTTTCATGCAAACATTCATCCAACAATACAAGATTGCCACATATATCACATATCAGACCTTGGTAGTCTACCACTAAAAGTCCACAATTTGTTCACCGAATCACTTTCAAAATTAACTCTTCTTTTTACAGCTCTTGACAAAGTTTTGCAATGAATATTAAGATATCCACTTATGTTACTCATCATTCTTTTATTAGAAGTTGTTTGGCTTACTAAAGCTGTTGTTATTGCCCGTCGTGCCACATTTTTATCTTTAGAATGACTTTTCTTTCCAATTGTATCAAAGGCACTAGCAACAGTCGATACAACTTGTTTTAAAGACTCCTCCTTCTTCTTGGGTTTGACATAAAAGCCTAACTTCTTCATCACTTTTCGCATTTTAGTCATTTTAATTAGTTGTACCATTAATTGACATTGAAACCCAAATTTCTTATTATAAAAAAAATGTCTAAACAATCTATTTGCATGTGTCCTAATCTGTCTCCATGAAACCAAGCCAGGAAGGTTGTATAGTACATCACTTTTAATTTCAAAATTTTCATTCATTTGATTATCATTCAAACATGTTTCATTTTCAATTGGTGTTTCCATGTCTACATACACATTATTGGTTTTAGTTGCAGGTGGATTTTCAATTTCATTTGGAGTTTCAAATTTGGTTTCAATTTCAGTTTCAAGTTGAGATCTAGTTTCAGTTGGGGTTTCAATTTGGATTTCAATTTCACTTTCAACTTGACTTCTAATTTCATTTGGGGTTTGATTTTCAATTAGAATTTCATTTAATAAGTAACCTGCTTCTACTAAATCACCAATTTCTTCATGAGAAAAAACATAGGGATGTGAAGACATACCTATATCCAATAATGGATTAGAAGATGCTCCTGAATTAAATGGTTCTATTGTGTTTCCTTCGTTAGCATTTATGGTCTCATTGATGTTCTCCTCTTCTAAAATGATTGTGGAACTTGAAGCTCTTTGTCTCATTCTTGATCTTCTCTCTCGTTGATGCATTGCCTCCTCCCTATTTGCTGCAATCTCCTCAGTTTTCAGAACCTTCCTTTGCCTCTTCCTGCGTTGATTTGATCCCATGGCTACACCAAAATTTGAATTCGAATCAATCTCCTTACCAAATCGACAATAAGACAAACAAAGAGAATGATTAACCAAAACATTCTCTTTGCAAATCGTACTTGTCAGCCAATGATTGAAAAATCATTCAATCATTGGGATTTGTGCTTATGGACCAGATTCTGGCTCAATGGATCTTTTCAGAAATGGGCGCCCGTTTCGCTTTCAACGGTACAGAGCGAAACGGGAGCCCGTTTTTTGAATTTAAAAAATGGGCGCCCGTTTTTTAAAATTAGGGGTGGAAAACATTCCTTAGCTTTGTTTTTTGCTTCGGGATAGGCTTGGTCTCACCAAACCTATGCTCGGACCTCCAAAAAAATGACTAAGGTAAATCGACATTAGATTTCTACCTTGGCCTAATTTTTTGAGGGCCTTTCTGATTGAATTTTTTGACGAAACGAAAACCCATTAGAGTTTTCAGCGTCTTGATTTCAGAAATGTAAATTTTATAGTGATAAGATTACTTTTAGTATTTTTATATTATTTATTAATCAAAAGTGGAACCTAAACCTAAAATACCAAGGTTCACTAAAACTTTAATAACTTTTTGGTTTTTAGGGTTTTAGAAAAATAAATTATATGGCATCAATCTAAATACAATTATTTTGAATATTAAAAAAAAAATTTGAAAAATATGAAATTTTCATCAAATTATGTTGGTCGTACACCCGATGTTTTGAAAATATACTTTATTGTCAATTAAAAATTAATAAAAAAAATATATTCAATAAAAAAATAAGCAAAAATATTTTCATCAATATTTGGTGTCTTAGGTATCATTTCCCAGAAGGATTTGCAAAAATTCATTTATTTGCATCAAAAAAGGGTGGTCGTACACATGCGTGGTATGGTCCTGAAACAGGCATTTTGAAAAACCGGTTTTTAAACATACCTACTAAAAAGAGATTTCTACCATGTGGGTATTAAAATAAATTACATATTTGAAAAGTAGACTCTGAGCACTACATTTTCTATTACTGAAGTTTTTTGAGATTCAATCTCTAAGTGCATCAAATTTTGACATCAATCGACATAAAATTTGAAAAACAGAGAAAACACTTCCACTTTTTGCCCAAAAGTGGGACTCAACTTCTTGCAGCCACCCCCTACATCCAAGGTGTAAAGGTTGATTCGTTCGGGGGTCCGTAAAAAGAGCACACAAGTCAAATTTATTAATTTTCTTTTTCTTCACTACCGCATATGATAATTTGTCAGCATAAAATTACTTTTGTTCTTCCTTCTTACGGGACCAAAAATTTATTTGCCCACTCACAGATTGTATGTGAGATACAATAGATTGCAAAGAACAGGCAAGGTTTGTCCTATGGGAGTTTGTTCTAGTGGGATCTTTTAGCCTTGTGATTAAACCTTCAAGCTCTTTTTTGCTATTTTCTATTTGACCTAATAGGTTTTCTTGTGTACCTATGGGATGTCTAGGGATTGTAGGAGGTTCTTGATGTGCTTCTTCTTCAATATGGTGTTCATCATGAGGTGATTGATGTGCTTCTTTTTCAATATGGTCTTCATGAGGAGGTGATTGAGTGTTTTCAACATTTTCTTGTCTAATCTCATTTCCTGATAATGAAAATAAATTTAAATCAATAAACCTAGTTTAATCTTCAAATTAATAAAAAAAATGACAATAAGAAAATAAAAATGCATACCTCTTCGATGACGTGGCGACATTTTGATGAGAGATGGACAACTTAGTGCCCAATTTCAAGCTTTTACAAAGGGCGAGCGCAAGAAAATGGCACCCGAAAATGCCAAAATGCGGGTTTGGAATGCAGAATGCATCCAAAATGCGGAGCAGGGTTTTTTTGAAGTTTACAATGCACATAAGGTGCACGGCTTATAAGACGTGCACACTATAGGGTGCACACCCTATAGTGCGTGTGCCTTATGCGCTTTTTAAATTTTTTTTGAAGTGTGGCACCTTTTTGGTACCACAACTTCGTGCATATACCCTTCTATGCATTATGGATATAAAATTTTATATGATTTTAGGATAGGATAACACTGAGATGGTGTATGTCATTTATTTTGATTTGTGGGACTTTATTATGATGTTAGAAATATGATGCATATCTTATGAATGAATTAAATTTATGAGGATTAAGATAAATTGCATATGTGGATTGCTTTGTTATATGGTAAATTGATTTGTATGATGTCAATTGTATGCAAAGTGATTGATTTGTATTCTTATTTATGTGTTTAATATTATATGAGGCTATTGGGAAGTACTAATGTGTAATTGAGATGCGCAGGAAAATTATCCATGTGACCATGGAAACATTATGGAGAATCAAGCCTAGACCTATGTACATTTGTAAAACCAGGGGTTGTCTATTTGGAGAGACAACACCCCATATGTATCATATTTTATTCGTAAACGTAAATGTTTGTATGTGTGTTAAATTGTATTTATTAATTTGTTTAAATCATACATGAGACAATTGCCATGTGTGTATTTGTGATGTGGAATTCCTTTTGTAGTGTCACTTGACACATATGTTATATGTTGTGTTGGCATTGTCATGTCACCTTTTGAGAGATTTATTTCTTTACCAATGTTATATTTCCAAATTATCCTTGAAGGTTCCAACAAATCTAGGATAGTGAGCCATTAGGAGGCTCAACTCAGAGTTGACCCGTAGGTTAACTTTAGGTGGACTTTCTAAGGGTTAAACCAACTCCTAGAGTTAGTTTTGGAGCATTTTTAGTGGGCCCTATGGGGTACCTATGGGTGAGGGCCAAATTTGGCCATGTGTCCACCCCCTAGGACTTGTTTAACCCCCCCAAAAAGTGGATTTACCAAGATGGCCGAATTTCATCTTTAGGAGAGTCATTTTTGGTTACATAACCTTCTTGGTATGTGTTATTCCTCTTCCCCATTCCATTCCTCTTCTTGAGGTGCCTTAGTTAGGGAGTGCGTAAGACCTAGGGAAGACCAACCAATGGGAGTCTCTCACTCAATCCAAGAGGTTTGAAAGAGTGAGAGAAGCCTTCTTAGGCAAGAGATTGAAACTTAGGAAGTTAATCACCCACTCCCCATCTTTGAAGATGAGATCTTGCAGTTTTGAAACCAATTTTAGAATGGAATTTTTGGCTAAGTGTTGAAGAAAGAAGTGTGGATTTGGGCTGCTCTTCTCTGAACTATCCCTAGCAAACCCTTGGCGGATTCAAGGTTGGTTCATTTTCTTTCTTGTATGTTGAAAATTTGTTTTTAAAAAAGAGTGCTTGAATGTGGATGTTCCTTCCCTTGTATTTTATTTGTGAAAATATTTATGTGATTCTTCTTCCATTTGGTTGTGCATTTTATTGTGTTTCAGGAGTATCCAAGGCCATCTTACCCTTGGGAGGGTAGAATGATCTTGGGGGTGGAAGGTGTTTAACAGCCTTAGAGTGAGAGGCTCTCTTTAAGAGAGTGATCGCAAGGGTTTGTTTATGTGACCCTTGCTGTATAGTTTTGTTTATGCATTCAGGGGTCATAAGGATGTTGGCTTAAGATGGACTTTTATTGTGTTCTTGGTTGCCATTTGTCGCTTTGTGATCTACTATCTTGCAGTTATCCTCAAGGTACTTGGTCCACTTCCACCCATGTAAACATCACATTATGTGATGAAGTTTAGCCTTGGGATGAGAATGTGTTTGTTGTGAGCTTTCCCTTGCTTGTTGTTGTATTGTTTGAGTGTAACCGTCTAGGTCTTGGTTCTCCTAGCTCGAGGGTGGCTTCTAGTAAGCCTAGGCTGGGAGGTGAGCTCTCCATGGTCACAGCCTTAAGATTTTGTATTGCAGGTTGCTTTGGGAAGGGATTGAAGGAAAAGCTTGGTTATGGTCTTGCTGAATCTATCTTAGTTGTAGAAAAAGAATAGGAGATGTAATATTGTATTTCAGTTGCAGAATGTAAAAGAGGGGTTTTGTGTTGTATTTATTTTGTAAAAAGAAATGTATTTATTTTATTTAAGTCCTCATTTGTTAGGAATGAGACACCACTTGGGTATTTCACCCATTGTAAAAGTTGACAAATTGTATTCAAATCAATCTTATAAGAAATGCATCTTTTTAAGTTGAAATTGCAAATGATGGATAAATGGATATTAGAGGAATAATATTTTCTGTATTTTTAAATATTTCTAAGTGTTTTCTAGATTGTATTATGATGTTGTCATTTATTTATCTCTTTCATTTATTCAAAAAAATGCAGAAAGTAAAATGGGAGCATTATGAAGTAGAAAAGCAGGAAAGTTAGTAAGATAAAAATAAATACTTAGTCCTAGTGATTTATTTATTCCAAATGCAAATATGGTTAAATAGACTTTAGAAGAATAACAGTTTTACATTGTACAAAATGATAATGTATTTAAGTATTTTCTAGACTATTTAAATGCTGCTATAATTTTAGTTATTTCTGTCATTTATCTATTTCAAAAAAAAAGGGTAGAAAGTTAAGGTAGATAAATTTATCTTTTCCTATAGTTAACTATTAGAAGTTTGAAATAAAAGAAAGAGATAACTATTGTGCTCTGTTCTATTTTGCTTTCTGTTAGTCATTAATTTACTTTATACTGAAAAAAATTATATAGGGAAATACTACAAAAAGAAAATAAATCTAATACATGACTAAAGGATTTATGTCTATTTTAAATGAAGAAATGAACTTGTTGATATATTTATCAAGCTGTTAAATCTGACAGTCATAATATTTTTAATGCTGCATAATAAAAAAACTATTTAATCTAACTTAATGAATATTTGTATACATGTTTAACTAGATCACACTTTACATCAATTTAAAAAGAAATGAAATGTGTATCTATTATATGCTGTCATTATTTTACTATTTCCTGCATGTTCAAAAAATAAAAAGAGATTCTAACCTTGGAGACTGATATATATATATATATATATATATATATATAAATAAACAAAAATTCACGTAGCCTCCCCGAGGGTTACCCCAGACCCGAGGGCTCCCGTGGGCTCTCCGAGCTCCCTGTGGGCCGCGACCCACAGAGGCGTCGAGGTTCCACTATGGGTCGAGGTCCACAAGGGCTCCGCGGCACCGCTGCGGGCCGCGTCCCGCAGGGACGTCGCTGCGGGCCGCGACCTGCAATGGCGCCCATGACGCCTCTGCAGACGTCGCTGTGGGCCGCGACCCGCAATGGCGCCCATGACGCCTCTGCGGGTGGCACCACCCTCTCTCGCGCCCCGCCCCGGCCTCCCCCTTTCGAACTCACCGCCCTGCAACTTTAAACCGCCGCTGTCTCTCACTGCCACCAACGCCCTGCCTCCCTTTTGGGCCACCACCCCCTGCAAAACCCCAAACACACTCACACCTAAACAAGAAAATGTTAGGGAAGCAACCTTAACTCATTTTGGGTTAGGGTTTTCATTCGATTAATAAAAGAAAATAAAGGGGGGGAGATTATGGAATGTTAAAATATGCAACCCTAACCCAATTTCGAGTTAGGGTTAGCATATAAATATTAAAGGAAATTAGTTATGCAACCCTAGCCCACATTCGGGTTAGGGTTAGCATTTAGAAATTATAAAATAAATTATTAGAGTTGTTTTTTTAAAATAAAGTTTAGTAAGGGAATAACTCAACCCTAATTAGGGTTGAGGTTTAGAAATATTAGTTAAAGAGGGGGAATTCTTCTTAAAGTTGAAAAAAAAGGAATTTCCCTCTCATTTAATCAGAGCAAGTGGGGAATTTTTAAATTATAACTCCCTATTTGACTAAGGTGAAGATTAATTTATTTTAATTTAGTCTTTTTATCAACGCATAATTTAAAATGGGGGTTAATTTTATATAGATATATTAATTCGCAATAATTGATTTAATTTTTATAACTAGGGTTATTATATGGTTAATGTTCATATTTAATTAAATATGGATGTTAAGTTAAATTTAATTTGGGGTAAATTATTAATGAATAGTTATAATTGTTTTACGCGAAATCTAATCTATGAGGTCGATCTTGGCCAAGAGTCTAATAGTCAAAAATTTGGAGGTTTTGAGGATTTAATATTGACTTTATTATATTTATAGGGCAAATATCATTATTGAATTGTTAACCTTATTGGTTATATTTAAAAATGTGAATTTGCATGCACCCAATTAATTAATTTTAATTTAAGATAACATTATCATTAATTTAATTAGCCTAGAATAATTTTAATACAATCGAGAAATTTAAATATCTCTCAACTTTAATTAGCGGAGAATTAATTAGGTTGATTAAATTAATTAATTAAATTGTGATGACCTCCTTAGGGAATAATTAGCCTTCATAAATTATTGTTGCGTTATTGATTGAGTTAATTTTCCAACTTTAGTAAACAATTCTATTTACACCTTAGTTAAGACAAAACTTAATCGATTTCATTTTAAATGTAGATTATTTTATGAGTTTATGTTGTAAAAAAAAATTTGATGTTCTATTTTTTGCCCAAAAGTTTGGGCATGACATATCACACTAAAAAATATATAATTATGCAACAAATTTTTTTAATGATTAGATAAAAAATGGAGAGGCTTGAATCATTACATAAGTGATAAAGTGAAAAGACTAGGGGTCTCACGAGGAATGAGAGAACCCAACCAAAGAGTCAACTATAAAACAAAAAACAAAAAAAACTAGTTGTCCACCAAATGCTAACCAGAATAGAAAACTAGACTAAAAATTGACAAACAAAAACCAAAAAAGAACCCATACCACCCATTGAAAAAACAAAATTTTGTTAATGATAAAAGACAAATTTTAATTATTTTTATTCCACAATATAAACTATATAATATTAATTTTTTTAATAGCTTTCAATTTTAGAGAAAACTAAGATTAAGATTAAATATTATCTTGTTATATATACATTATTATGTCACTTTCAATGATAAGCATGACCAAATAAAAAAGGCACAAAATGGATACATATTTTAAAATTAAACTTTTAAAAGAATATTTAAGTATAAGATATTTACCACACTTTTTAAATTAAAAGTAGTAAACGAATTACCAAAATATTAAATATTAGTTTTTTCAAAAATATTTAAAATATATATATAGATAATTGAAAATTTAATTTTAATTGATATATAATTTAAAAAATTAAAGCTATAAAATAAATGAAATAAATAAATAAAAATAGTTAAAATCTACAACACCTTTGCATTTTATATGCTTTCGCACGGTAACATTTACATCTTTTTCAAATGTTTTGATGCCTTCAAATAGCTTGCAACTGCTCAGATGCCAGATTCTAATGCCACACCTCTTCTAAAATTTTTAATTATCTGGAGAATTAAAAAATGTCTCTAGGTATTTATGCAAACAAGAAAAACAATCCAATGTAGCAGAATACCTTTGAAAGCACCAACCGTAAAAAAATATTGAAATTTGTGTGACCCCGATTAACTTTTTGGCAAGACCATCTATTTTCATGAGCAACACCATACTTAATCACAAAGACCAAATTTTAATACATTCATACTTGGCCGCCATACATCTCTATTTTTGTAGATCATCTATGCACCAGATGTTCATACACTGATTTGCAGCGTTATAACCTCACGCCAATCAACATATTGGTATTTTATCAAACACGATCACAAAAATATATTGCTCTAGTGTCAAATTGAAGAGCAAACAAAAATCAGACTATTGTGTAAAATATGAAAACATAAAAGATTAAAATATTGAATTCTTTAGGATGATCATGTATTTAAGTCTTATTTGCTCATTTAAACCTACCTAGACTCTCTTACATAAAAGTAATCAACTAACTATCTAACTATTTTTTCAATTTAACTACTAACCTAAATTGAAACTATATAATTAATGTAATTACCCACTATCATATTCATTTGGTTTGTTCTTTATTTGCTTTCCTTTCTTTGAATTTTGGCTTTGGATAATGTCATTCTTTCTCTTCAAGAGAAACTTGGAAGTATACCCAATATCATATTCATTTGGTTTGTTCTTTACTTGCTTCCCTTTCTTTGGATTTTGGTTTCTGATAATGCCATTCTTTCTCTTGAAGAAAAACTTGGAGGTCTCAATAGACTTGGTCAACCTTTCACTTTATTTCTAGAAACTATCTCTTTTCTAAATCTGGCGGACATTAAATCTAGTGGTGGTCTTTACTTGGAGAAATTGAAGACGTGGTCTTGACTCTATTTCAAAATGGTTGGATAGGTTTTTGGTTTATGATTGTTCGATTGGAAATAACTAGATTACTTCTTTGAAACATTAATAGTGGTATGGTTTAGATCATTGGTTCATTAATGTTTCTTCTTCTCTTTTTATAGTCAATGAAAGCTCCCTTTCTAGTTTCAGTTAATTTGGCGCCATGAATAATATTTGCATGATAACATGACAATAAGGTGGATTTTAGGAAAACCATCCATTGGAATTGCTATGTATTGTTTCTTTAAAAGACTTCAATATATCAAGTTTCAATTTTAAAAGTGAAACAAATTTAGTTTTAGTAAATATTTGTTGGTAGTAGAATCAAGTGCAAGAAAAATTTAATGATATTACTTATCAAATTAGAGAATTGGATATAAATTAGGATTGACTTTTAGAAGTGTCACAACCCTCCTTTATCACTTTTGGATTTAAACTACAATTTTATTTTATCTTTGGATAAGCTATTTAAATGATTGAATAAATGTTATAAAAAGAATGAAAAATAACACACACACACACATGGAAAATATACATTATTTTTATTTATTTATTTTCCACATCCAATTATGGCACATGTTGTAGGAAGAATAAGAAGCTTCTAGAGGATTCTCCACCATCTTGCATGTAACTCCTCCACTAAGCCTAATCAATTTGCATGAAGTCCAAAATTGGGAAAGAATCTCTTTTATAATTAAATTTTCTAGATAGTGGAATGAAGGGAATTTTCTTATAAATTATATGCAAGTTTCAAAGAAGGGACTTGATCATGTTGTGAAGAAAATTTCCCAAGTCTTGGAAGTAGATCTTTTTGGTAGTCTTATTTTCGTTGCAGGAATTTTAAGTTGTGATTGGAAGGATTTCCCTCAAGTTGCAAGGAAGGATCATAAGGGTAGCTAGTGGATTCAACGTCAAGCTCGATTAGCCAGGTTCTCTCCTTGTTGTTTATCTTTACATTTACTTGTGAGGAATTCATAATATCAGAAATAGTTATAGATCTTCCTTTATATAAAGAAATTCTTTTATTAGATTTTAAATCTTTTATTTGGAGATAAATATTAATGATAATGCTTTCATATAGTGCATGCAAAGGATAATTATTTATTTATTTTATTTTCCTTAAGAAGATATGCACATGATCTTGTCTTTTTTGTTTTTTTTTAAGATTTTAGCAAAAGGAAAAGTCACATTCTTTTATTTGTTTAAAATCTCTCTTTCTAAGATTTAAAATTTCTTCCCTATGTGATTTGAATCTTTTTCAATCCTTTGGTTCTTCGAATGAAAATCTGAATCTCATTCTTTAATCTTTCTGAGATTATTAGTTAAACAATTCTTTTATGTGATTATTAGTTAAACAAATCTCTCTATGAATAATGATTAAAATAAAATCTCTGTGAAATGAGTTGAATAAAATCTCTGTGAAATGAGCTGAATAAAATCTCTATGAAATGAGCTGAATAAAATCTCTCTGTGAATATTGGTTGAACCTCTGTGATTATCAGTTGAATAAAATCCTCCTGTGAATACTGGAAATGAATTCTGGAAATAAACAATCCCCCTGTGAAATCTAGAAATAAACCTCCCTATGAGTTGAAATAAGATCTCCCTGCAAATATTAGTTGATTAAACAATCCTCCTGTGAATACTGGAAAATATTAACCTTCTGGTTACTGAAAACCAATCTAAAACAATTGGTTGTTTATATATCTTATTCATGTCCTTATTTTCATAAGTAAATACTCCTTTGTCATATATATATATATATATATATATATATATATATATATATATATATATATATATATATATATATATATATATATATATATATATATATATATATATATGTCGAAGATTAATGGCACGGTCAAAGAAAATAATTATAAATTTTGCATGGTGTACGAGGAGGGGAGCGGTTATTGTAACCGCAAGGGAGTGGGGGGGGGGGCCGCGGTGTCCCCTCAACCCTACGGCCCTGTGCATGTACGACCATAGGGGGTGATGGGACCCGTGGTCTCCACGCCCCCCCCCCCCTCCACACGCCCCGCCCCTCCATTTGCTATTAAACAAAACAATTTTGCTTTTTTATTTATTATACTCTTTGAAATTGCAAATTGGAAATTTTAATAATTGTTTTAATTAAATTTTAAGCTAATTAATTTTTTTTAAATCATTTTTAATTAAATTTTTAAGTTAATTTTTTTATAATTGTTTTAGTTAAATTTTAAGTTAATTATCAATGATTGTTTTAGTTACTTTTTTGTTAATTGCTAACAATTGTTTAGTTAAATTTTAATTTAATAAATTAGCAAAGGATTGAAATCAAGAATTATTGTCTCAATCCCTTTAGGGATTTATTGGACTACTTGATCAGTGATTTTGGCTCACTTAAAAACAAATAAGTCTCATTATTACGATTTGATCCAAAATTTCCTAAAGTATAAGCTAATCACTCATTTGGAACTAGTAACTCTATAATTTAAATATTCTCATGATCGAAGTATACATTACTTAATCTCGTATGTAAATGTCACTATTTTTACATCATGCGCATTACTTATATGTTAAATTGCATTCATTGATGAGCAAGTTACCTTCCCATTATCTTCATACAAGTTACATGTTTTAATATATGAGTTCATAATTGCCTTTATCATACCATTATATATTAATTAGTTGAGTTGTAGAAGAATGGTATTTCTTTTATCAAATGGTACTTGGTTGCCATCAAAGTAGATATTCAAATAATTAACTTCGAAAGGTCTAATTACGTACATTCTTTTCGTGATTATTTTCAAGCATGATGTTTTCATAGCTCTTAGTTAGAAAACTAAATAAAGGAAGATGGAAACCAAAACCTAGTAGCATTCGGTATATACAGTGCCTCAGGGTCACGCTTACGGGTAATGTCATCGTGTTGAACTACTGCACTTAATGCCTAACAAGGCTACATCAACAACATCTGTGGCATCATCCCTATAAATCGTCGAGGAGTAATAAGGGACACTTGGAAGCTAAAATCCAAAGGGCGGGTAATCCCCCTTGGATCAATAATCTAATAAGATAATTTTCAAATGATTTTACATCCGTTGAGTTAAATCATAGTAAATCCCCCTTTAGGATTGGTTAAGTAAAAAATGTTTTTATGGAATTAATTTTCGAAGAGATATTGTTGTCGATTGGCAATTGGTCAAGGGTGATGCTTATGATAAGAATTAGGATCTAGTTATTTTAGGCCACAAGCAATAGGCCATCTTGAGCCTTTGCTTAAGCACTACCATCGTGGGTAGCAACCACAGAGAAACTATCTGGAACATTGACCCTAGAGAGGGTTGCGTACCCACAAATCAGTTTACATCAAACCATAGAGTAGAAAATAGAACTACATACTTTACACCTTGATCTCGTGTCGTAGCGGGTATGTAGGCACTCTTGGGATGGAGTTGTCCCTCATACTCAGGCGTTTGTGGGTGGGGTCTAGGCTTGGTAAGAAGAAAGATTGAGTAAGAATCCTATTTTGAAAGATAAGATAATTAAAATTCAAAAAATTAATTCAATGCATACTCGGAAGGAATCCCGTATGGATTTGTTTGACTTCCCGGGGCTTTAAGCCAAATTCCAAGGTGGAATTCAAGCTTGTATTATGTTATTCAATTACTCCTAAGGACGACGACCTCGGTGCACTTCTGTTAGAAGAGTGTAGTACTTAGTGAGTGGCTCAGGACCCAAATGGTCCCGATGAGTCTAAGTCTCTGGCAAGAGCACCTCCTATCCCGATTGGATAGATGCCTACCCCGCATGGGTAGATGCCTATCCCGATTTGGATAGATGCCTACCCCGTATGGATAGATGCCTATCCCGTATTGGATAGATGAAATCTTATGTCCCATATGGACAAGTGCCTAACCCGTATGGTTAGATGCTCATCCCGGATGGATGAATGCCTAATCCAAATGGATGGATGCCCAGAGTATGCGATTGAATCAAGCACAAATGATTAAATTTAACAAAAAAAAAAGAATGGTCAAATTTTGTTGGGTTAAATACGGTGGGTTATTACAAGAAGAATCTTCTTTGTCTATAGAGCTTTTTAAATAAAATCTTTGAGTGGAGATTTTTTGGAAGTAGAAATCTAAAATTATTTGGTTGCAAGAGGGTGAACTAAATACTTCTTTCTTTCATAATTTAATAAAAGATAGCATAATGATAATATTATAGGTTAATAAAAGATAGCATGATGATAATTGCAAAACATTGATTTTCAAATGAAAAAAGTAAAATTCCTAGACCTGATGGCTTTCCCATTGAATTCTTCTATAAATTTTGAGATATTATAAAAGATGACCCATTGAAGATTGTCTGTGAATCTCAAATAATAATAAATACAATTTTGAGTGCAACGCTAATTCTGTGTAGGCCTGTAAGACATGACCCGTCATAGGTGGACGAAGAACACCAATTTGCGCTTTGTAAGTTCCCGACTTATGTCTTACTGCCGACAAAATTAATCCATGGAAGGCCGTGTAACTAAAAAGAAGTCCATGACGAATAATATCAACAAATTGCTTTAGACCGAGGTGGCATGCGCTTACGTTACTCACAGTGGTGGTATGAATTCTAAACACCTAGATTACCCAAAGAAATATAACTACAAGGCGAATCAGAAAAGACTCAAAAAGCTGAAAAGAAAAATACAGTCTTGGAGAACTTTTCCCAAGCCTGGCATGTTTGTTAGGTTAAGTGTAGAGAACTTATCCTTTGATGTATTTTTGTTTTGATAGAAGGTTCTGAGGTAGTACAATTGGCTCAGTGAATGTAAACCATGATGAGCTCAATTGTAGATCAGATCAGTTAAATTGAATTATATTATTTTATATTAATTATTTGAGATTTTTATTGTAAATAATTAATAAATAATTTGAAATAATTATACTCTTATTTACATATATTATTTTCTTATTTCTTAATAATTTACAAACAATTTAGAATAAGTAGACCTTATTTTATATGCAAATTATTATTATAGAATATACATTATTATTATTTAATATCTATATTAAATTATCTATAAGGTTCAACTTAATCAACTAAAGCATTGAGTTCTCATTGTGGAGACTAGAGTTTAAATCCTAAAGTAAACAATGGAATTGGTCAGTTTAATGTATATATTTTAAGGATTATATTTAGCAATAGACATTTTCTATATATAGAATATATAAATTCTACTTACATATATTAGTATAGTATCGAAAACTAGTTATGTTTTTGGCTCTATTAGTTTATTTGGGCTATGGATTTCAGCCTAATTTTTAGGATTCTTTTAGCATTTTTTGTGTGGATTATATTGCAAAATTTAGGCTTTATGGAAAATAAGAAAGAATTTATATTGCTTTATTTTCGAGATGTGGTTTTTACAGTGAAATTTTTGGGATGTGGATTTTGTTCTCAATATTAGGGCACCTAAAAAAATTAGTGTTGTTTTTTGTTTTACCATTTAAATTGGGTCATGAAATATTATACATTATTACTTAAATTATCTTTAGGAATATTATTTCTTGTCTTTTAAATTGGTTTGTTGAATATAGTGTAATTAGTGTATTGTAGGACACACTATAATGTTGTATCATTTTTTAATAAGTATTTGTAAATTCAACCATCAAACAAAATAAACAAAATTTAAAACCATCAAATAGTTGTAGAATACATTTTAGATTTCAAAATATACATTTTTCCTAACCTAGTTTGAGATTCTCTTGTCTAAGATACCTCAAACCATCAAAATATACCATGTAGAATACAATTAAAAATTCAAATTTTTTTTTTTTCCAAACCTACTTGATGATCTTGTTGTCTATGATACCTCATATCCTTTTTCAAGACTAAACAAAATTTAAAACCATCAAATAAATGTAGAATACATTTCATACTTCAAAATATACCTTTTCCCAAACCCAATTTGTAATTTTATTGTCTATGATACCTCATATCTTTTCTACAACTAAATAAAGTATTTACAACTCATTGCTAAATTTATAAAACATTATATAAATTACAATTTGGGTCAATACCATTGCATCATATAGATCACAAAGGGCAAGGGTGACAGTATGACTAGCCATGGCAACATTCTCTGATCTCTCTCTTTCTCTATATTTGATAATGTATTTTTTAATATTTATTTTAAGAATATGTGTGGCTAAGTGTAAAGTTGGCTTGCACAACCATGCTAGTCCTATTGAGATAAGGGATTTAAAATCATCCATTATAATAAGGATAGAGAAGGCGCGTGAACTGTTTGACAAAATGTCTCAAGGAGATGTGATCTCATTGAATGTCATGATTGCAAGCTATATAAAATTGAAATTTTATAAAATACAAAGTCCACTCATTGCATGATTATGCATAAATATTATTTTTTAATTATATTTATAATATATTAAATTTTTTAAAATGATTTTTAATTTACTAACTATGAATAAAATTGTGTTTATTATTTATGTACTGCTGCTGCAACCCCAATTTGTAACATTTATGGCATTATCTAATACTTTTACATAACCTATTTTAATGGAAGACATATTTATAATTAGAAAATAAGACTAATCTCTCCTTTTTAAATTCCTCCCCTCTTAAGTCATAAGAGTGGCTTATATGGAGGATACCATATCATCCATTCTCATCTAATGGAATGAGGACACCTGACATCCACCTCATTCCCTCCACCCATAGCTTACAAACAACAAATGTGAACTTTAAACAAATTTAGTTGTGAAGTCAAATATTTCATCATGAGAGAATATTATAGTAAGCACCGGTAGGAGTAAACAGCTTCACACAGATTGGACGCTACCTAGGTTTTATTTTTAAAATAATAGAACAGAGCCCCTCTCGAAAATGTATTTTGTCGGTAGTCGTTAACGTTGGGGAGTGTATTAATATCACGTTATTGTTCCTTTGGTGTAAAGTCAAACTTCGATTACATATTAAAAACACATGCCTTTCGCGTGGAAGGGTGAAATTATAAGATACAACGTACTGAAAAGTACAAATCCACAAAATTCTGTACGCCCTACGTGAGTACAACCCTACATGATAGATGCGCTGCTCAATTGAATAGAAGAGATCTGTCCGTCCTCTTCTTTTAAGAAATTTTAGAGGGAAGCATCATTTAACCACCTCGAAGAAATTATATTATTGAAATATGAACCTTTCTTGAACAATGAACCATATTGAAATGTGAGCCTTGAAAGTTGAAGTTATGATGGTACTGAAATTCTTCTTCTATATTATTAGTTAAAGATTAATAATAGATCATATATTTATTGTTTTTGGTGTAGATAAGGTATAAGATTATTATTATTGTTTTAAATAGAATGAGATGGTAGTAAGTGAGAATAGAAAGATTTTCAAATACAAACATATGTGAGATTTGAGAATAGAAAGATTTTCAAATACAAACATATGTGAGATTTGGGAGAGAGTTCAAATTTTTAATTTGTTTCAATATAAATTTGATGTTCATTTTTTATGGTCTTAATACACAATATATTGATTATTTACATTCAAGTTATTTAGATAGGATGGTCTCTTTATCTAAATTCACAAAGAAAAAAAAAATTTTAAAATTATTATTTAGAAATAAGAAGAAAGATTAAACAATAATTGTACTATATTTTATATGTGGTTAAGATGTATAAGATTCTTCTAATCACAAGCTTTAAATAATTATATACAACAACAAGAAATTCTAATAATATTTTATAATCTTCAATAATTTAAAAATTATATAATAAAAAATAACATATACGTAATATAACTATTCAATTTAAAATCAAAACTAATACAAAAAAGTAATTATCTTTTAAAATATAACATTATTATATAAAAATAAACTAATAACATAGATGACATCTCAAGATAAGCATAAAATTATAATAATAAATCCAAACAACTATACAACAAAGAATTACCATATTTAATATGTGATTAAGATGTATAAGATTCTCATAATCAAAAACTTTATATAATCATATAAAAAACTACAAATTCTTATGATATCTTATCATCTCCAATAATTAAAAACTATATAATAAAAAATACATATACTTAATATATTTATTTAATTTGAAATCATAAATTTTATATAAAAATATAATTGTCTTTAAAAAACATATAAATTTTCATCTCAAGATAAACATAAGATTATAACAAGACCCCTACTCTCCTTACGTTTTACAATAATAAATTGATTTATTATTATTTTTTATATTAATTTTGTTATCAAGTAAATTTTCAATATAAATTTTTTATTTAATATTATAAATATATGATAAATTATGATTTATTATTATTTTTTATATTAATTTTGTTATCAAGTAAATTTTCAATATGAATTTTTTATTTAATATTATAAATATATGATAAATTATATATATTAAAAAAATTAAATAAAATTCCTAATAGATCATAGTTCAAGATTAATTGTCATGAATTTTTAGTTTTTAATGTATATTAATTAAATTAAATAAATTTTATATGATAATATTTTTATAAGAAAACATCAATAAAACTAATTAATCTAAATATTTAACACCAAACTACTGATATGCTTGGTATTGAGCTTCAAGAAAAAACTAATGATTAATAAAAAATTACAAATTTTTATATTATAAAAATTACATTATTAGCTCTCATTGTGATATGTTTTAATTGACAAATTTTTATATTATAAAAATTACATTATTAATCAGTACCTATATCCCAGCCTAAATGGTTGTAAGAACATTATTTGTTTTAGATTTCAGAAAAATTCGCTTATAACAACAAAAGTTGTATTGGCCAATCAGGATATAAAAAAATAATTTTTATAATATGTAAACTTAAAAATTGCACAAGTAACTTTAGAAAATAAAAATATTTTAAAAAACAAAAATAAAACCTTGTTTGTAATTGGTTCAAATTAAATTTTTTAATAACTAGTTAACTGTAAAAAAGAAAAACTCATTACAATAGTATTTGCCTAACAACAAGTACTAATAATAAATCCAAACAACTATGCAACAAAAGAATTACCATATTACATATAATTGTTCAACTCTAAATAAAAAAATTCATCTAAATAATTAATTGTAATAGCAGGAAGAAAATATTTCTTATGAAACTGATAGCAATTAAAACGTCACTTAACACTCAAAGCAAATTCGAAATCGTATAATTCAAAAGTTGAAACTCTGGGCTACCTAAAAAATTCTCAACGAATATGTAAAACAAAATCTTTAAGAGGCTTAATTCTATATAACTAATTTAGTTATCTCCAGGTCCAGTAGTTTGAGTTTACGGAGCCTAAGCCCTAGGAATCTTCACTGGAAATTTTCATCACTTTGCACGATCTGTTTCGAGATCAATGTAAAAAGTCTTGCGGAAACAAGTTTCAATCGATTAGCATGAAAAAGAGTGCAATAACTTACCAACAGTTGCAGAACGGAATGTAATCCATCCATCCTCCACGCTTCTGTTGCCTGTAAGCACAGTGGCATCGATCCATTTTATAACTAAATGAAACCTTGAAAGGGTAATGTTATCACATCAAATTACAAATTATTTAAATTATCATTTATGACGTAAAATTTAAATTATAAAAAATAGATTTTCTGAATATGGCATATTAATATATATTATTTATTATATTTTTTTTAAATAAAATAGAGCAAAAATATTATCAAAATATTATATAATATATTTTAAATTTAGAAACATTAAAAAATAGTACATATATTATTCATGGACAAAATATTAATTATTTATACTAATTAAATGAAACCTATAAGTCATATAATGATGTAAAGCTATTATCATTATAAAGGAAAGAACATCTATTCATGTTACTATTGAAACCCTAATATTTATAAAAAAAAAGCTACTTGTTTTTATTCTTTACTAGAAATGGGAATGAAAATGGATCCTTTTATAGTCCACAATACTAGGTGATTTGGTTTTTGGTGTACAGATCACTTATAGTATTAAGGGACTACCCTAGATATTCCATCCAAAAGGTACCTAACTATGCTACAAACAAGGCATACATACCCTGCCCCCTACAAGATTTGAACTTGTGACCTCTCTTTAAAGAGTACAAGTTCTCCAACTTATTTTAGTCTAAAATACATTTAATGATATACTTTTTGATACATACATACATATGTATATGTGTATATATAACTTGCAAGAATATATGAAAGTATAGAAAAGGGAGAGGTAGTAGCCAATGATCATACTAGTAGTAGCTTTACACAAATAAATTTACACAATAACTAGCCATGGGAGATTTTTATTTTAAATTAAAATACATTTTTGTTTATTAATTATTATTTTCCTTTTTTCTCATTTTTTGGGAGTTGAGGAGGGGGCAAATCCTTTATAGTGATCACAACCTCTTGTGGTCATGCAAGAAATTTCTATTTTTTAAAAGATTTTTTCTTTTAAATATATTTAGCTGAAAGGCTATTTTGGGTGGGGAACTCCCCACCAAAAAAATTGTCTAATGCTAGAAAGTGTCCCACAACTAAAATTTCTCAAAAAAAAGGAGCATTGTTGGATTTTTTTTAAGACAGTTAAAACATTGGTATTGAATTTTACATGGCTTATTATTGGCAAGCTAGACCACCACTACATTTGATTTTGATCTAGCTCTTTCCATCAACATCTTCCACTGCCATACTCCACCACTCCCTTAAATCACTAGCAAGGTATATAAAAACAACAAAAGCTCTTGACAAAGTGGGATATGCATAGGCATGGAGGACTTAATCCAATCAAGAATTTTTGTGTAGTAAATAAAATAACTAGATTGAGGTAGTAGACATTGAATTAATTGTAGTAGTTATAGTGTGCATAGTAAAATTTAAGTATTTTGTCCTTCGATGTGACACAATGAGCCAAACTGAGAAGTAGACATTTAGTTTTATTTTAAGTCAAGCCATGGCAGAGGAGGTTTTGAAATCCCACTATTTAGTTTTTGCAAGATGACCCATATTTGCTGTCGGAAAATACCTTGCTTATGGTTTCAAGGATATGGTATTGTATCCTTATGGGCCTTATTGGAGACACATAAGGAAGATGTGTGTTGTAGAATAGTCAAGAAGATCCCCTCCAATTTCTATACAGTAGTAGACACCATTAGCCTTCATCTACTCTAGGGCCTAGGACATTAAGCTCTCTCAGAGCCTTATGCATCAGTAGATGGGTTTTCTTGTTTGTTTGTTATTTATCATTATGTCAATATTATTTATTTCAATGTGTGTATGCATGAGACCCATGACTTTCGGTTTGAATTTGAGTGGTTTATTAGTTTTCTTTTATGATTCTTTATTTGTTCTGAGTCATTTTGTGGATGCCTAACTCATAGAATTGTAGGTGACCTTTATTATTATTTAATTTAAGAATTGATAGGAATGGATAAGTAATTAGAGAAATTGATGTCCATCGAAAGGAGTGTGTCAAAAAGTAATTTTGCATCTTTATGCTCATTTTAAGTGCCTAAAATTATCATTGCACAATATTTTTGAAAAGTTTGCCAATAAAAGAAAATATAGATCTATTTAGATATTTGGGTTTGCCATCTACATATTTGTATCATCCTTAGGCACGAAAGTACACTGTGTTAAATATATCTAAAGCATGAGACTATGGATCATTAGAGTGAGAGGTCCTACTCTTTAATGGTGAAGTTAATTTTGTCACTATATCATAGTGTCCAACAATGAAATATAAGATCTCTTTTCATTTTAATACAAGGTATGATTATTTTAATTTGTCTAGTTTTAAGGCTTATAATTAGCAGTAGGTATTTTTTTATAAATAGAATACTTCAATTTTGCTTACATTTGTTAGTGTAGTATCTAAAATTAGTAATGTTTTGGTCCTATTAGTTAATTTGAGGTATGGATTTTTACCTAAATTTTAGGGTTCTTTTCAATTTTACCATTTTTTTTTTTTGGATTATATTGCAAAATATAGGCTTTATAGAAAATAAGAAAGAATTTATATTTTTTTATTTTTTTGGGGGTGTGGATTTTGTATACTAAAAATTTTGGGATCTTGATTTTGTAGTGAATATTAGGTTACATCAGAAAGTTAGTGTTGTTTTTGTTTACCATTTAAATTAGGTCATGGAATACTATAAAATATTATTTAAATTGTCTTTTCAAATATTATTTCTTGGCTTTCAAATTGGTTCGTCGAATATAGTGTAATTAGTGTTTTGTAGTACACACTATAATGTTGAATCATTTTTTAATAAGTATTTAGAAATTGAACCATCAAAACAAAATAAACAAAATTTTAAATAATAAAATAAATGTAGAATACATTTGAGAGTTCAAAATATACATTTTTTCAGACCTAGTTTGTGATTTTGTTGTCTGTGATACTTCAAACCATCAAAATATACCATGTAGAATACAATTCAAAGTTCAAAATATACTTTTTTTCTAAAACTAGTTTGTGATCTTGTTGTTTATGATACTTCATATCCTTTCTAAAGACTAAACAAAATTTAAATCCGTCAAATAAATGTGAAATGCATTTGAATGTTCAAAATATACCTTTTTCCAAGCCCAATTTGTGATTTTGTTGTCTATGATATTTCATATATTTTCTATAAACTAGATACAGATTAAATAAAGTATTTATTATATATATACTGCTGCAGCATATAACATAATTATCCAATACTTTTGCATAGCCTTTTTTAAGTGAGAACATATTTATAATTGAAAAACAAGATTAATCTCTCTTTTTTAAATTCTTCCACTCTTAAAAGTTATAAAAGTGGCTTATATGAAGTATAAGCCATATCATCCATTCTCATCGAATAGATGAGGACACATGACATCCACATCATTGCCTCCACCCATAGCTTAAAAACAACAAATGGGAACTTTAAACCGCTCAAAATTTAGAAGAATAGAATTATATTACAAATTCAACAATCTATTAAAAATTACCGTGTAAATTAAGAACATTGGGAACCCATGAACTTGTTAACACCATTAAATGAAACGCAATTGGAAGACCGAACATCTAGGGGCTAAAAAAATCAATTTAACAGGCAGCGGTGGCTATCGAATTGCAGCCTCCATTTTTGGTACTTTTGAGTCATCTTTTTCTTGAAAGAAGCTTTACATCGTATGGCGCAGGGAGGTCAATATTATTCGCAGAGGGACAATACTTAATTCAAGGCAAGCCTGCAGTGAAGGGCACAGAATCTAACCATGTATCCCCAGAAATAAAATTCGTCACAGTAAAATTTAGAGCATCAGAAATGTTCATGACATGATAACCCGGCCATTGAACGCGAGCCGCAGTTCCTGCCCCTGCTCCCCAGTTCATATATTCACCATAATAGAGCGTACTCAAAGACTGGTTTTCCGACCATTCAAGCCAACCCCGGGGCTGAACCACGTCATCTATGGATGACTTTATATAAACCGTGCGAGAGTATTCTCTCCATGGCCTCCCCAGATAAGTTGGGAACGAGCTCTTTACTTCAACCAGATCAGCTGCAGCAGTAACATTACAGTTTTGAATGGAAATGCCTGTATTCTGATTTGGGTCGCTTCTTCCTTGAGCTGTAAATATGTTCTGTTGATTCGCCATTGGTCTTCGGGCCAGAAGATTGCAGCTCTGAAAAACCACTGCGGCGTTTCCGAAGATGAAATCTACAGTGCCGTAAATGTCACATTCCCTGTAAAATTGACGGAAGGAATGGACGTAAAGAGTATCTTGGTAACCTAGGAAGCTGCAACGGTAGAAAGCTGAAAGATCGGAGCCGACTCTGAGAGCAACTGCCTGATGTTTCTCTGGGCCTGCCGTGTTTTCGAACGTTATATCCCGGGCAAGGAATCCTGCGCCCACAACGGCTGCAATACAATATAATTCACCGACACTATAAAAGTCAGTATTTGAGTCGAAACGTTAACAATTTTAAAACATATTTAGTTGTGAAGTCAACTATCTCATCATCAAAGAGTATTATAGTAAGCAACCCTACGAGTTAACAGCTTCATACGGATCGGACGCTATCTAGGTTTTATCTTTAAAATATTATAACACGCCCCCTTCGAAAATGTATTTTGTCGGTAGTCGTTTACGTTGGGAAATGTGTTAATATCTCATTATTGTCACTTTGGTGTAAAGTCAAACTTCCATCGCATATTAAAAAAGACATGCCTTACGCGTGGAAGGGTGAAGTTATAAGATACAACTGAAAAGAACAAATCCACAAAACTCTGTCCGCCCTACTTGAGTACAAACCCTACGTTATAGATGCGTTGCTCAAATCTGCCCTCTTGTCTTTATGTGAGGCATTAAGAACTTTTATAGGGAAGCATCATTTGACCACCCTAGGAGAATTTATCTTATTGAAATATGAACCTTTCTTAAAATATGAAACTTCTATGCAAGAGGTGGTATTGAAATGTGAGCCTTTAAAGTTAAAGATATGATGAGTATGGGATGGTGCTGAAATTCTTCTATATTATTAATTAAAGGATAATAAGAGATATATTTATTGTTTTTGTGCGGTTAAGGTATAAGGTTATAACTTGAAAAAAAGAATGAGATGGTAGTAAGAGAGAATATAAAGATTTTATTTGGGATATTTTGAATATATATAGGTATTGTGTTGAGAAGTTCTAATTTTTATTTCTTTCAATATAATATAATATCGATGAGTCTATAATAAATATATTAGCTGAGTTTGATAAGATAAAAATTGATTATATTAAATAAGTTAAATTTGAAGCTCATTTTTTACTGATATATTGATCATTTACATTCAAATCATTTAGATAGGATAATCTTGTATCTAAATTTACAAAAATAAAATTAAAAATAAATTTACTATCTAAAAATGAGAATATAGATAAAACAATGACTCTACTATATTTTATATGTGATTAAGATGCATAAGATTCTCCTAATCAAAAAACTTTATAATCATATGCAAAAATATCAGATTCTTATAATATTTTATAGTCTCCAATAATAACAAAAATACACATATTAAATATATTTATTCAATTTAAAATCAAAATTTCTATATAAAAATTAACCTAATAACATATAAATTTCCATCTCAAAATAAACATAAAATTATAATAATAAGAAATCCAAACAACTATGTGACAAAATAGTTACCATATTACATATAATTGTTCAACCCAAAATAAACAGTTTCATGTAAATAATTAATTGTAATAGAACGAAGAAAATCTCTGTTATGGAATTGGTAGCAATTAAAACGTCACTTAACACTCAAAACAAATTCAAAAGTTGAAACTCTAGGCTACCTGAAAAATTCTCAACGAATTTGTAAAACAAGATATTTATGAGGCTGAATTCTATATAGCTAATTTAGTTATCTCGAGATCCAGTAGTTTGAGTTTACCGAGCCTAAGCCCTAGGGATCTTCACTGCAAATTTTCACCAGTTTGAACGATCTGTTTCGAGATCTAAATAAAAAATCTCAAAAAAAAAAGTTTCAATCCATTAGCATGAAAACGATAACTTACCAACGGTTGCAGAGCGGAACGTAGTCCATCCATCGACCACGCTTCTGTTGCCGGTAATCACAGTGTCATTAATCCCATCTCCAAGCAACATAATATTTGTCTTGTAACTCGGGATTTCTATATACTCCTCATACACCCCCTCTGTGACATAGATCACATATCTGTCCAAGCTATTATTTGGAGCAGCATTGATGGCATCATTAATTGTTGTATAATTACCAGTGCCATCCTGCACCACAGTCACCACACTGTCAGCTAAAACGGTATTATCGTCTTGTAGAAGTCTTCTTCTATCCCCAGTAGACAACCAAGACGGGAATTCTTTATGATTTGCAAGACCACCTTCTGACAACAAACGCCTGTTGTGGTGTTTTCCCACAACAGAAATATTCTTCACCAGGGCAAGAGAATTACTGAGAAGCCGCGATACATTACGCAAATTGCTACTGAAAGTTATTTGTCGACCTCCACTGGCCTCCTGAAAGCCATCCAAACAGGTGGCCTGGTTGGTCAGAGCTGCACTCAGCCAAGTCTCAACATCAAATGCCTGCCTCCACGCCAAAAAGTTACTGTTAGAGCTGCTGACATTCAACAGAGATTTCTCCAAATCACTTAAAGTCAGATCAAACAGCTGCACACAGTCTTGAAGAGCGCCCTTTTGCCGTGGGGTGACTGCCATCCGACTCAGTCGAGAAAGAAAATGGGAAACTTTTCGGGCTTCGATAATGGTCAGCTTGAGTGCAATTTTTCCAAGATCTTTGGAGCCTCCCTGCCATGACCCCGCAAGTGTCGTCATGGTGGAGACGCAGAATTTGGGATCCAACGTCACATTGCAGGCAGATTGAAGAGCGTTGTGAGGGACTCCATCGCTCTTTATTTGGACAAACATTAAACACACCAGAGAAAACGTAAGCATAAGTTTCAAAAAGGCCATCATGATCCTCTTGCTCAGTTAACACGATTCTCTTTATAAGAAAAAAGATCTGGCTAGGGCGGTTTTATAGAAGATTGGCATGTAGCATTAGAACTCTCAAATGGGTTTTAAAGATGATTGTTATGGGAAATTGGTGCACCGACATTTGTTTAGTTGCCCACTATCAACTTGGCACCGCTCTCAATCAATATATGAGTCAGCTTTGGAATATAAGAAGCACATTTCCACTTACTGCGTTTGTCGGACGTTCCTCTGCAACAAAGTAGACAAACAGATTTAATATTTTTCTCTCACCACTGCAAAGCTATTGACTTGTGTTACAATCGACAGACGTCCCCATGCAGTAAGCCACGATCACCGACTAGAATGGGGTCATTTTGTAGAAGGAATCTTGGCTTCTTCGATAATTTACTGATATAGTGACATGATTCCACGTACTCCAATGCTGTTCAGTGCTGACTGCCGTATTGACTGGTGCACAACAGAATATCAAAATCTAATCTACGAACAGATATTTTGCTCGTCAATGTGCATTCACCTAAAGCTATCAAATCAAACATAAAATACCGTGCCAACTAGATTACAATAGCTTACGACAGGCCATATTAAAAGCACAATTGATATGGTGCCAACCGATTGGGCTGGTCATCGAGATGCAATTATTGAGTGCCAGAAAACGGGCAAAGTCCATCATGAAATAATAATTAATTGGAATTCAAAGCCGCGTTTTTGAATTTTTATTAATTATTATTTACTGTCAACTTTGCGTGCACTATGCTGGATAAACAACACGGTCTTCGATGAAACTTCCGCACCCACTATGTACCTTACGAAGGAAAATTGTACCAGTGGAGAGAGATTCTTGCGACTTGAAATATCAATAACAGTAGTCTCGTTGACAAAAACTAGAAGATGATGAAAGAAAATAATAAATTGGGTTACGATTTTGTTCTTATTGAGATATTTTGCGTCAGGAATAAGTATTATACATGCACTCTGAGAAGTATAGAATGCAGTACAAGCTGTGTAGATTGAATCTGCACCTTCACGTTTGGGTCTCTAGTGGACACAAAATGCCAGTCAATGAAAACCGCTTTGAATTCATCGTTTAGTAAATTCGAATTAGGTAGGCGATGTGCAGAAGACGCGTACACGCCATAGAATTGCCTCTTTTAGAGTCTACGTTTACAGGGTACACTTGGTGCGGTGCCAGTAATATTTCGAAATTGTGGGTCCCAGTAAAATTTCTCGAGCTTATTTCCCTACCCTAACTCTCCAATCAGAGCTATACTGAAATGGTTGGTTTACTTTCTGTCCAATCTGAGGTTTTTATATCATCCACAAAGTTTTCTACAATCTTTTGGTTCATTTTTTATGAGCTTAGAGCCTCTATTCAGCAAGACCTGATCCTTGATGGGCTCATTAAAAATTATTCAATTTTACCCGCAAATCGAGAGTCCTTCTTTTGGATCTCATAGACTCAGAAATGATACAATAATCTTGTAAAAGAAAATTATTGTTTTCCATTGTAGTTTAGTAAATTGTAACCCCTTACAATTTCACACCCTATTTTGGGCCCTTTCTTTAGTGTGCTCTATCCTAGCTCACTTCAAGCCTATTTTGACCCTATCTTGCCTTATTGCTGTCATATGCTAATATTATGACTGGATCTTATGTCCTAAGTCCTAATACTCTAAAACTACCTTTCTTTTGTCCCTCTTCGAGAGGACTAGGGTGCCCATAACCTTTGTCTGAGTGGACCAAGGGGTCTAGTGATGTGTTACCTCCAAAAGGGGTCCAAATTCAAACATGTGCGAGTGTCGACTCCTGTCATTTGTAATTTGATTCCGATATTTTTATTTGACCATTGAACATCAACCTAAATTAGAAAATACTTTGTAAACCCTATATAAAGCAATAATCTACTATTGACAAAGTCTAAGTGATTAAGAATAAGAAGCTACATCCCTATTGAGCAAGAGTCTTCAAATCTGAGCATAAGGAGTAGCAAGCTACAAAAACCTACATTCAAGTATGATTTCATGATTGATTTTGTTTTATCTTGTCTTATTATTGTATCAACACTTGAAGGAATTGTCTAAAGAGCATTGAATCACCACCATTATCAATACTAAGGTAACATCATTTCATTTCAACATTTCAATCATTGTTTAGCCTCTGCCCTACTAGGGGTAAGCTCTATTTTTCATCATCATTGTTGTTGTGGAGTTGAAAACACCAACATGGGGTTTGACTTGGGCAAGGCCCTCTATAGTACAACCATTTTCCCCTCTTTCTATGTATAGGGAAAAAATCCTACACTATGTCAAATTGCTCCAATGTCCAACAGATTTCTATTGATTTTCAAAGATATAGATCTATAGAGCCTTCTGATCCAGAATCTCAAACCTTCTACTAATGAAGACACCCTCAGACTAAGGTGCCCTACTGCATAGTCCAATGTATCTGCTCTAAATTATAGCTATAGGTTCTTCTCTATATCTCCTTTCCCAATAAATCATTGTGTTGATTTCCATTTCTAATATCTTACTATTTATGCTGAAAGTTGTCATTTTCCTATCATTCAACCTACTTCATTTGCATACACACTACAATCTCAAAATCCATAACAAATCAAAAAAGAATTCATAAATCCACTTAGTGTTCAACTCTCTTATTTGAACTACAACTAAACCTAGTTGATGTTCACACACCACAAGATTGAGATGGGGTGATTAGTCTTGTCCAAATCCTTAAACTTCTTCAATTACAAGTACTTATCAATTATCATTAACCAACTAAACATCAATGCAAGATGAAACAACAAATACCAAACACATGAACACCATAATTTTACATGAAAAATCCAATGTGGTAAAAACCACGGTGAGAACTATCTCACTATATTAAAATATATTACAAATTTTTAGGCTCTAGGCCAAGGAAGCTCACTATTTCTAATCTAGACTTGCAGGCTAAGGCGCACAACCTTAGGGAAAGATACAATGGACTTGCAAGCTAAAGTGTATGACATTAGGGCAAGATACAATGGACTTGTAGATTGAAGCTCACTTTTCCAGGGCAAGATACAAAGGACTTGTAGTACTGAGACACACGATCCTAGGGAAAGATACAGATCTATGCAAGCTGCCAAAAGGACTCACAATATTTTGGTAGGCATAGAGAAAAGATCAATTGAACTAAGTATAATCTCTTGATCATAAACACATCACAAATTGATATTCGCACTTCTTCTTCCACACATATACTTCTACATCCTTAATAAATCCACACTATAGTTCACACATTTGCATATCTATTTTTATCAAATTATTCACCAAAATACTCAACTAGGTCAACTACAAATAGAGTAAACATAAATTACACAAAGTCAGCCACCATGAGAAATTGCATAAAATGTAGTCCACTCCAAGAGATAAAGGCGACCTAAATACATCACAACATGTCTTCCTAAGTTAATTCTAAAAAGCCACACTCACCAATATATCCTCCAAAGTCAACATCAAATATAACATGTTGATAAAAAATAAAGCATGCTAGCCAATTATTCCAAAACATCATCCAATGCAAATAACTCAATGTAAATCTTCACATGCCACAGTAAGACCCATAACAACACTTTAACTCAACTTCCAAAGCATACTCAGACCAAAAAATAATGATCCAAATAAGATAAACCAACTGAGACAGTTAGATACCAACACAACAAACAGCACCAAACAACAAAACAACATAACTTCAGTTGTGGATCAAACCACCACCTGATTTTTGAACTATAATATTGCATGAGAAATATGAACATGTCCTCCAATTTGCAACACTAGAACCAACACTACAAAGCATTATTTGGATCAATCCTGACAGACACCTCATTGTTAACAAGTTGTAACAACCAACTTCAATACTTGAACAATTGAGGACTTCAAAACATAGTAGTGCAACATCCATAAAACAAAGACATTAAATTCAAAATCACAAGCCATCATCTTCAAAAATTGGAGGAATGTAGAGAATTCTCCTATAAGGACTCTAAATACTCTTTTCTACATATTATAATTTCCAATACCGTCACCTTCCAAAAACACTGCATACTCAATATCACCACCAAACAACATAACAACATATGAACACTCATTTTTGGACCATACATACCAAGCAATAATCACAATTGAACATCTACAACTTCCTCTTCACTTTTGCCATTAATACATACTAGTGTAGCATTAATGACAACACCATCAATCTTCCATGACAATAAGTTTGATACCAATGACAACACAGACTCATATTTCCAATATTCTCCACTTTGTTATTGATGGCAACACTTGTACCACCAATCAACAATAAAATAAACTCTCCAACTATAACTCTCACCCCCTTTGACATTAAGGACAAAGGGCACATCACTTCAAACCAAAATTTAACTCTCCCCCTTTGTAACTCTTCAAGCAGTTTTCCCCTTCTAGGTAGATATCTATGATATCATCAACACTCCCCCTATTAGGGATATCTCTCTTATGCACATATTTTCCTACAACTAGGAAACTACAACCTTCACTACTCCCTCTGAGAGCAACCACTACATCAATCCAAGAGACAAAAGACTCTTAATCTCCTCCTAGAAAGATGGACCACTTCTATGTATATAGTCAGAAGTAGGAGGGGCAATAATCCCTAATTTCTGCTATAGATAATCAAAAGTATCCTTTTACAGTTCCTTGGTGAAAGTATCTACAATCTGATCCTTTGTAGGCACATATTCCAATCTAACTTCCTTCTCTCCAACCTTTTCTCTTAAGAAATAATGTCAGATAGAAATATTTCAATCCTTGAATGTATCATCGGATTCTTTGAAATGTTGATTGCAATTGTATTATCAGACATAATAGGAATTGTTATGTCCCTCCTCGATCTATCTTTTGATTTATGCATGGATAGACCTATCTAGACTCTTATATGATGTTTTGATTTATGATTACGACTCTATCTATATTTCATATGCTTATGATGATGCTAGACACATTTTTACATGGACATATGATATATGATGACTTATGTGGATGGTGATATCTACCCTTGATTATTATCATGATGGATTCATATATGATGATCTCTATATGTGCTTATTACTTAGATGAATTATATTGCTCATCGTATTTTGGTGATATTGCGGTTATGTTAACCTTATTTTATGATCATGATGATTGAGTTGATGCTAAAGTGATTGTGAATGTCTTGTAGTGTCTTCGTGATAGGGATGATGTCATATCACTTATTGTGAGCATGATATGGCATTGTGATTCTCTATCACTTGCTCATTTTATGATATATTGTTGTATATGTCATATCGTGGTTATCTGTCATTGCAGGATTGCAAGTATTAGACATCGACTCCACCTAGCTTCACAGGTCTAAGCATGTCTAAATCCAAATGACAATTTGTTGGAGATGGCATGAGTTCCCTCTCTACACTCTAGGCTTAAGTTATCATCGCTTGTCAAACAGTTGTCTTGGTGCGAGTTGTCATGCTAGCCTGTTGAGTTGTGGTCATTTTGTGGTGTTGTGAGTATTTAGTTATTTATTTAATTAATGCTTTCAATTAATATAGTTTATTAATGATTAAATTAAATTATTATATAGTTTGGTTAATTAATATTCTTGAATGATTTATTATTATTTGATTTAAACCTTGTGGATTTAATAATTTATATTTATTTATTTTATTTTATTATTTATTTGGTTTAATTGATTTATTGTTTAATTAATTATTTGCTATTTATTTATTGTTTAATTATTTAACGCTTCTATTTATTTAATTGCCCTTGATTTATTTATTATTGGGCTTAGTTTATTATTTATTCATTTATATGATTTTACATTGTTATAATATAATTTCTCTTGTTACTTCACGTGGATAAACAAATATTATATAATTTACCTACCCTTTATGGTTATTGGCTAAAAAGCCTTGGGTAAATAAATGTCATATTTGGGAATGGTAGGTAGATTATAGAGTATTTTGGAATATTTCTATTAGCTGAATTTTCCATATGGTTTTTGAATGAATTTTATTTAATCGGCCGCCTGTGCATTTTGTCGGGTTAACATTTCTTGAGTTTTTTCTGCAATTTTCATTATCATTTGGAAGATTTGGATTTGGTTTGGTTTTGTCTTGGATTGGATTGTGAATTGCGCTTCATCAGATTCTTTTGCCTTTACTTCAGGTTCTAGGTTGGAGATTTGCTCTTCATGTGTATTTTAATTTTTCTAGAAAAGATTGTCTGTACTGTGTATTTGAAAAGATTGCATTCGGGAAATTTTTTGGGATAGAACTATTGAAAATGATATTAATATAACTATTCTATGTAATGCTTTGGGGAGAAATAATTGTATATTTGTATATTGTGTATTGTTGTGTATATTGGTATGTCTTCTGATAATTCTTTGAGCCTGTGTCTTACCTTGACATTTTGAACTATTGATTGATGCAAGTTATCGTTGGGAATGTTGATTTTGGTAATCTAGATCATTACCTTGGTGTTTAGGAAGTCATTGGTACTCTCTATGATTTTATGGTTGAGTCAACTCTACCGAGAGTCTATTTCTGAGTTCTTCAATTCATGTTTCGCTTATAGCTTTACCTCCATTTTTTTAGTCCCTTAGTATTAATTTTCCTTGGTGTCCCTTCTGGGTGAGTTTTTGGCATTTAATTTGGTTTAGGAAATATTATTTTACCTTATCATATTTTTGCCTTTCGTCGATGCATATGGGCTAAATAGTATATGCGCTAATATTTTATTTGTATGTGCTATACTGTTTATCGTATGTACTAAACTATTCTTTATATGCGCCATTTTGTTTGTCTTATGCACTATTTTAGGGATAATATGTGCTATACTGAGATGCATATGCTCTAATCTGTTTATCAGATGTGCTAAACTATCATGTAATTGTGTTTGGATGATTTCGCTAGTCTGGGTCAAATTTTCCAATTTTGTGATTTTTACCAGAGGCTTATTTTGATGTTTCTGAGTTTCCCAGTATGGCCTTATGTCTAGATTTGATTATTTTAGTGTATTTTGTACTCTTACAAGTGAATTGGCTTTTTCGTAGAGGATTGTTTTATTACTCCAGCATGCAAAGATGTTTTCTATTGAGGTTATTATACTCTAGCAAGTTGATGAGTCTTGCTATAGAGGGTTTATTTATATGTATGATAAATTTTGATTATGGTCATTGATTTATTGCTTATGTTGAGGTTCTTGATTGTTGGCAATTGGTTTCATTGTGTTTGTTATGGAATCCTTGTTGATGTTGCATTGAGCAGGTCCTTGTTGTTATTGTTATATTTTATCTTGTGGTCTAGGAACATGGTTAGGGGAGTGGGATTTCATGTGATGACTGGGGTTGTGAGAGATAGACTACTAGGAGGTTTCTAGTAAGGATGCTTAGAGTCTAGACGAATAGGGTACATTGAAATTTTTCCTTGTTTTAATAAGTGATAACATTAATAATTAATTAGATGGGTTGGATAACTAGGATTCATCTATTATCGGATGTGAGCCCCAAGACTTAGTCCTAGGGAAGATGTTTTAGGATAAGCTTGGGAAGGCCAAATTGTGATGGCAAGTCAATCTCCCTTGTTCTCTCATAGGTTGAGATGGCTCCATATGTCTATCGAGATGATGCCTTCTATTTGAGGATAGCATGCAGAGACATGAATATCAAGGTGATTCCTTCTATGTGAGGATAGCATGCGATGACACTCCACTCCTACATGTGTCCTTGTCCTTGGTTCTTGATCTTATATCAAGATTGTTGGTATGCCTCTAGGAGTTTCTATGTTTGTGTTTAGTCTTGCAATATGATTTGGCTTATGTTATTGAGTTGCTTCTTGTGAGTTCTCTTTGGTTTTTAGGTGTCAGCCTAGGTCTTGAGTGTGTGTGGGACCTTATGTCATCTCCTAGCATGAGGGGTGGTTCTTTTGGTTACACATGGTCAAGTGGTTTGATGCCTTCTTCCATTGGGATGTTCTCTGTTGGATGTTTCTTGCATGGATGTGGATTCTTCAATTCTCATCTTATAGATGGTTATTGTAGGAGATGGATGTACTTGATTTTATGGTACATGTATATATAGATGTTATGAGATTTGTATCATGTAGTATGGAGCTAAGCTCTTGATGTATTTGAATATGCATATTTAATGGTAGATGATATCTTAGGACTTGGCATATGATTTTAGAGGAGAACATTGAGATGTATCATATTGTATCTTGTGATTGTTCATTAATAAAAATAATGATACTAGATTCTTTGTTGTGCATTAGCAATATGTGTACACAAAAAATGAATTGAAATGGACTAGATATGTGATTAGATCATGATGGAATGGACTAATGATGTTAGGAAGAATGAATAAATGGGATTAGCAACATTTGAATTTGGTGTTCTTAAAATGAATCCAATAGGTTGAATGGTATTGCATTGTTAAGGATTGCATTCATGATACATAGATTGGAAATGATCTTGCAAATGTGCATGGATGAAAAATTGATAATGGAAATGGTATGTATTGGATTAGTTGTGATTATGATGTTATTGCTTATTATTAGTAGACTAAGTAGTGACATTGATATACCCTAGCGAAGTTAACACTATGTTGTGTTTATTTTCGCTTGCGTATCAGTTCATGAGATAATGCTTAGTGATTATATGTTCATGGTATTTATGTGAATTCTATGTAAATAGATGTTTTATGAATTTGAATAGATGGTTATATGTGTTGCATTAGATGATGTTTTTTTTTTAATTATCTCTATTAGTATGTTAGTTTTCTTTATTTCTCTAGGGTATTTTGGCAGACATTACATGAATTGTCTCATCATATGTCAGCTTGATATCTCTAAGAGTTTTCTTCATCCACATTACTTGAATGCAATGAGATGCTGTTGCAATATAATTTTCTTCAATTGTAGATGACACTAAATCCTACTTCTTTCTCAACCAAGAGATCAATCTATCTCCCCAAAAAAATGCACCACCACTTGTACTTCTTTTGTAATCAACACATCTATCCCAATCAACATTTGTGTAAGCTTTTAAAGAGAAATTGCCATTCTTCTTATACCACAAACCAAATTTGGAGTCTCTTTCAAATGGGTTAGTGTAGGATCAAGGGGGGCCAAAAAATGGCGATGTGAAAAAAATAGCCTTCTTCACTTGCCTAAAAACGAGAAAATCCATGTTGACTTTTTGCTTGGCCTGGGTGTCAGTACACCTTGGCTTGGTAATTACCTATGCAAATCGGATATCCAATTAAATCGAATATCCGATTTTTATTTGTAATTTTAATTTAAAAAATATATGATATATTACATATTATATAATATATAATATATTATTATATTATATAATATATAATGTAATAATATATTATATAATATAATAATATATTATAATATAATAATATATTATATAATACGTATAATATAATATATTATTATATTATATTATAATAATATATTATATAATACGTATTATATTATATATATAATATTATATAATATTATATATTATATAATACAATATTATATTATATTATATATTATATAATATATGATTATATTTTATAATATAATACAATATGTATTATATAATATATTATTATATTATATAATATATTATTATATTATATAATATATTATTATATTATATTATAATATATTATATACATTATATAATATATTATTATATTATATTATAATATAATAATATATTATATAATGCGTATTATATAATATATTATATATATTATAATATATAATATATTATAATATATTATATAATATAATATATTATATTATATTATATAATATAATATATTATATTATATTATATAATATAATATATTATATTATATTATATTATATTATATTATATAATATAATATATTATATTATATAATATAATATATTATATTATATAATATAATATATTATATTATATTATATTATATTATATATTATAATATATATATATATATATATAATATATAATTATATTTTATAATATAATACAATATGTATTATATAATATAATAATATATTATATAATATATTATTATATTATATAATATATTATATAATATATTATTATATTATATAATATATTATTATATTATATAATATATTATATAATATATTATTATATTATATATGTTATTTTAAAATAATTTAAGTATAAAAATCGGATATCCGATTTTTTGAGACAAATATATTTCGACAGTGACAGCCCGTGAGTCATTTTTAACTCACGGGCTGCGCGATTTTATCAAAATCCGATATCCGGTGCACTCGATATCCGGTGTTGTTGGCAAAAAATTGCTAAAAAATAGATTGAAAGGTAAGAATTTTATCGTTTTCAATCATTTTCATTCATTTTTTGTATTTTTTGTTAATGTTTATTTGATTTTTTATTAAAAATATGGTTTTTTTCATGAAAACTAGGTTTTTTAAAATCAAATACCTAATTGTTTAAATTTGTTAACTAAATTTAATTGTTTAGATTCAATTAGGTTAAAAATGGGGGATAACAATGAAAACACTGACCAACCACAACTGCAACAACCAAACCCTCATTTGCCAACCCCCCCCCCCCCCCCCTCAATTCAAGATTTGATTGCACAAAATTTGAATGAATTGAGGGGGATTGCAGAAGTATATCATAGGATCCCTCATCTAAACCCAATGTTTGATCCTCTCCCCTCAATCATAAAGAGTATGGAAACCATGACTGAGGAGCACAATGCCACCCTTTTGTGGCGAGATTCTATGAGGGAAAAATATACAGATGGCTTGTCGTATAAGGATATCAAGGATCTCGAGATATCCATAGCCGAAATCGCCTTATTGTTTGTCAATCCTCACACTGGTCAACCCGTAGATCCCCAAAAAATAAAACTTTCTATTAAATGGTGCACAAATGATGGGATTGTGAAAAAAATTTGGGATCGTTGGTGGATGGTTTTCGACAAACCACCCAACAACAATCTTGATATCCCCTTCTATTTCATAAAAAAATTGTATGTTGAGTTTGTTTTATGTAAACATGTGAACTACTTTGACATCCAACCTTTCCAGGATGTAGGTTTAGGTATGCCCCCAAAATAGACCTGGGGCAGTCAGAGTAGTCCAGGGCCCATATGTCCTCCCTCCTCCTATTGATCCCTCACCTATAGTGCAACATCCTGATATCATCTGTGAGGCGACTTCACAGACCATATCAACTATTCACTCTTTGAGTAGCCTTTTGGTTTCTCAGGCTACGTCAGTAGCTCAGCCTACTCTTGATGGTAGTGGTGCATCCGGTGGCGTTGACACATCATCCTCGGCTCCACACATATGTGTGCCCCATAGTTGTGTCATGTGTGGGCACGTATGCTTGGGCCCAATTGGATAGCCTATTGATCCTCCTGTGGACAGTGCAGATTATGAGGTGCATGAGATGCATGATGCACCAGATATTATTACATAGACTGGAGGATACCCTGGGGAGTCCTCACATGCTAGAGGCGAGGAGGCACCATCATCATACATTGATGATGTAGTGGTAAGATTGTATTTTCACAATTCATGTTATATTTTAATAAAATATTTATAATCTAGATAATATTAAGTACTAATTTTTATTTACATGGTCTATTTAACAGTTGATGACCAAGGATGAGTTGAGACAGATTCAGGAGGGCACCTTGTCGGCCATTTCATTTGGCCTTGATAACTTAACGATACATATATTATTGCACCTAGTCGTTTGTATCTTATTGTACATACATGCTCATCATTTATATTGGTATTAATTAGATTATGTAGTAACTTGCATGTATATCTTATTTTACTCTTGTAGGGCACAAGCAGCACGAGTGCGGGGCAGTGTGATATAGGATCTGGTAGTGTAGTTGGAGACAAGGGAAAGGTAATTGAATGCAAATGTGATTGAATGAATAGTTTAAATAACTTGTAGTGATTATACATGTCTAGACATAGATTGATAGTTTCATATACTTGTTGTGTATATATATAGAGAATTCTTGGCTTCACATCCTTGATGACTACACCTAGTATACCTGAAAAAGAAGAAGAAGAAGAGATGCCTTGAGTAGATGTGTGTTTATTTTATTTTTTGATTAGTAGATATAATTTGTTATTATCAGTGACAATTATATGCTAACTTGTATCAATGTCATGTTTCTGAACATATGTAGGTTGTGTATGAAAATATTCAAAACATACCTCCTTTATCAAAGACATACATCAAGAGTCCTGCAAAGCTGAAGAGAAAACGTGGAGATGAGGTAAACATGAATAGTTCAATTATAGTTCATTTTTAAATTGACTTTTCGAATATGAATTATATAATATAACTAATATTAATCGTGGTTTGTTTTTCTTGTGCAGGATCCTTCAAAGTCGAGCAGTGTGGCAAAGAGGATCGATTTTGATGATCCATCAGCAACTTAGGATGTTATAGATATTTTTGGGATGCTTACATGTCTAGTTGGCATGTATATTTTATATATGGACATGCATTCACGTATTTAAACATACATTTTGTTTCAGTTGCCGTTTATGCCATATTTGTGTATGGACATACATTTGTAATCATTTGACATTTTTATATATACAGAAGTTGATATTCAATCATATAAATTGTTGCTCATTTATGTGTGGTGTTGTCATGGTTTAATTAGGGCAGCAATTTTTTGGTTGGCGAAAAAATCATCAGTCTCACTCAATCAAATGTTGTCACATGGCCAATTTCTCATTTTGCTCGTCGTGATGATGAATCATCAGCTCTGACATGTCCATTTAAGCATTATTACCCTATGCATGCTCCTATTTTGTCCCCCCACTCATTCAAACACTCAAGGTCATACCCTACCGGCGTCGTCCCTTGAGCATCCTAAGTGCTCAAAATTGTCAAACTTTGATGGGCCCTAACTCGAAATCCGTGGTACCTACGAATGATCCGTTTGAACCTATGGGGCCACAAGAGGGGTCCCTACAAAAGCCTATCTCGGTTTTTCAAGTTGCCCTATGGTTTTATTAGGGCAGAAAGTTTTTGGTTGGCAAAAAAATTGTCAGTCTCACTCAATCCAATGTTGTTGCATAGTCAATTTCTCGTTCTTCTCATCGTGATGACGAACCATTGACTCTGACATGTCTAGTTAGACATTATTACCCTATGCATGCTCCTATTTTTCCCCCCTACTTGTTCGAATGCTCAGGGTCATACCCTATCGGCGTCGTCCCTTGAGCGGCCTAAGTGCTAAAAATTGTCAAACTTTGACGGGCCCTAACTCGAAATCCATGGCACCTGCAAATGATCTGTTTGAACCTATGGGGCCATGAGAGGGGTCCCTACAAAATCCTATCTCGGTTTTTCAATTTGCCCTACGATTTTATTAGGGCAGCAATTTTTCTGTTGGTGAAAAAATCGTCAGTCTCACTCAATCGAATGTTGTCACGTGGCCAATTTCTCGTTCTGCTTGTCGCGATGACAAACCACTGGCTCTGACATGTCCAGTTAGACATTATTACCCTATGCATGCTCCTATTTTACCCCCCCACTCGATCAAACGTTGGGGTCATACCCTACCGGCGTCGTCCCTTAAGCGCCCTAAGTGCTAAAATTATATATAAACAAGCATTACACTGTAGACACATAATGATCATCAATATTTCCATGTATTGTATAGACATAATTACCATTACACTTGCATGTGACATCCATGAAGGGATATGCAAACATGATTTTTTTTTTCATTATCAATACAACTACACCAATGTACTCATGTACAGATACATGGACATTATCATCAATGTAACTAAACCAATTTGCTCATGGACATTGTATATCATCATAATAATGTTACATCGATTCACATCCATATACAAATACAACATCCCACTTCATCTGCATCAGACATCCTCATGTCCTAAGAGAAAAGCTTACATACAACAATGCCTACATATAAATGAAGACCAAAATAAGTAACCTTTTTATGCGGAATGAATGTGCTACAAGAAACAAATTATAACACTTAATACAAATTAGTTTGGAAAATTATAAATAGATCATTTGAAACATTTTTAAGATGCACAAGATTGTATAATTATGAAACTTACCAGTTTCTCTACAAAGTATATGTAAGCATAACTTTGAAGAAAGACACATGTTGATTAAAGCCCTTCTCACTGCATTTCTCTGCATGGTTGAAGACGATGGTAGATATGGTCATTTCTAAATAGCAATACATTCACTTGACTTAATATTTATGCACAAAATTTTATCTCATTAATGCACAAAGGAATATTTACAATCACCAAGAGAGGGTCTTGTCAACGGCGAATGATCTAGCATGAACTTGTATTTTTAAGAATTGTTAGTCTACACATAAAATGCATGGATGAACATAAAGGCTTCATGATAATCACTTCAACTGAAATGCACGATAATAAATGAAAAGGTCGGATTATATACCACAAAAATACGTCCCTTTGAATTATATCAACATAACCCACTATGTTGATGCAAAAATCATAATGTGATACTATTGTATATCATCAAAAAAGACCTGCATGAGCATAAAGGTTTTGCGATAATTATATCATCAAAAATTGTCAGATAGTGTTCTCTAATAACAAAAATTGTAAAGCTCATCAAATGCATGATAATAAGTCGTGTTGCAAAAATACGTCCCTTCTGATTATATCGTGTACTCGCTATGTGCATGCAAAAACTGTGTTGCCAAAAGAAAACGTTCATCAATAGACCTGCATTTTCAACACATCCTTAATATACACGTAACAAACTTGATCATTAAGGTTTAATGATCATTGTTTGAAATGAAATACATGATAAAAAAAAATAAGGCACCATTAAAGACCAACTACTCAAGTGTGCCTGAAGGGTCATCTCTTTGCTTAAGAGTATCCAGTATTGCTTCATGATCAGTAGTAGTCACTGTCCATAGCTCTTTGGTCTTCGGTTTTGTTTGATGCTTCAACAACTTGACATTTGTAGCTATAATAAGGTGTGAATACATTATAATGGTTTTGTGTCTCTCATAGTCTTCAAATGTAGGTATGTCGTTCCTTCTAATCATGTATGTTCGCAACCAAGTTCCCACAACAACAACTGAATCTGTAGGATATGTGAACCCGTCATCATTTGTCACTGGTTGTGTTAGCTTTTGTTTTCCATGTACACATCGTGCCAACCAATATTCTGATCTCTCTTCATTCCCTTGCGGTGCGACAACTGCAAAAACATGCCCTGGCTGTACAAGATCTGATAGACGATCATACTCAAGTGAACTTTCCATGTCATTGTTTGACAAGGATATTGTTTGAGATAAAGGAGTTTGATAGTGGGGAACCCACGTATCAACCCACTCACTTGACTCGCACTGATCCCAATCACACCGAACACAACTTTGACAAAAACAAGCCAATGCTTGTGTCCAAATGGTCCATGTACTTGCATTTGAGCTGAGAAATGAATGCATCTTTGAAGAATCTTTAATTGTTTAACAATCCAATCTATCTCCCACTATTCCCTCCTCAACCAACCAAAAGAATCTGCTCACTGTTGAATCAAGAGTGCCTCCATGTGAGAATGTTGAACTACACCAATCAAAAATAGAACATGCATCAGCGAAATTTGCACCTGAAATCCTCAATTGCTCCTTAACTAGAGCTCTCTTCAAACATGCACCTACTCCATCATGCTCTCCCTTCCCATGTCCTGCCTCAAAAAAACACCAAATATGAGGTATACACCTCTCTACATGCATTCTACTCAACCAATAAAACATACGGGCATTCTTGAATTGACCCGTACAGTTATCTGACCATATTATATGTCGGTCAATTGCAATATCTTTCTCATGCAAGAACTCAAAAAAATTCTCGAAAGAATGTTGCACATACTTGGAGGAGTGTGATCTATCATCACTCATATAAAAATGATACTCCTTGATTATCTTCCTGTCCTCTTTTGTACTATCAGGAGCATGTCTATATGTAATGTGAACAAAAATAGCAATCTGGACTGAATTGTAGTACTGAGACTGTACCTCATTCTATGGTTGCAATGTATAGTGCTCTGCAAAATCAACCACCGATACAATAGTGCCAATCGGGAAAGAGTTCTTACACATCCTAAACTGTTGATCCAACCACTGAGACCTATGGGTGTGCCTTGCATACTTGTAGAAAAGATTTTCCTTAAAATCCAAAATAAAATCAGCAATACTCACTTCCCTTGAGACTAATTTGCATCTAGAACCTTTTTTCCTCCACTCTTCAAAGTATATTTCACTATCTTGTATCTTTTTTTCTCAACATAATTATTTCCAAACTCGTGTTTGCTGCCCTCATGAAAACATGAAACAAACTTTGACAACCCACCACATTCTAAGCACTTCTCATTCAAACAGTCATTTCTATAGAAATAGCAGCCATCATCTCTAGGGCATAAAAATAGATCTTGCAAGTCTCTTGATGATCTCGGAAATAGCATTGAACCACACTCCTACAACATCTTATTAGTATGCATCATAGAATGAATATGACATAAAAGTTCATGGTACATTGAAAACTCCACATGGTACTTGCAACAACAAGTATTGTGAATCTTAAGAGGAACACAATAAAATGGTTTCAAAGATTCAAAGGCCCTTTGTGATATTTGCAAATTTTGATGTAATTCACAAAAAAATTTGTACAACATTGTCTGGCTTGATTCCAAGAAATGTTTGTGATGCGGTGTGCGGTCTCGGTTGCCGATTCTTAATTTTAAAATGTCCTTTACATTGGGTGACACTCTAGAATTAGAGTGCCAAAATTGTTGAATCTCCTCCTTCACATTGTCAGTCAACTTTCTATCAACACGTGGAAGCCTCCCACCAAATGCCCATGTATCTTGTTGAAGTGGATCGTCAAGTCTTTGTCTTCATGCAAGTGCTCTATCCAAAGTTTTACGGTTTATGTTAAAATCAACACAAGTTTGTCTCATTTGACGAGCCTTCCTTAATTGATGGCTTACTAAGGAGGTTGCAATCACTCTTCAAGTGGCTCTCTTATCTCTTTCTTTGGTATTCTTTCCAATAGAATTCAGAGCGTCAAATAGATTTTTTGCAATAATAGAATTTCTCTCCATCTTCTTATTCATACGAATCTTCAATTTGTTTAGCAATGGTCTCATCTTTATCATCTTTAGCAATTGAACAAAGAGTTGGCATTGCTCGGTCAATGTCTTATTGCTAAAATTTTGGTTGAAAAGTTGTGCAGCCCACAACCGAACAGTTCTTGTTGACCTCTTGCCTTCAAGATTCGCAATAATGTTCTCATCAATTTCAAATAACCATTTTAGGGTTCTTGAAGGTCTTGGATTTGGAATTTGTCTTTCATCCATGAGAGGGTCTTCATTTCTAAAGTAATTAGGTGTTACATATGGTTCACTTGGTTGAGCAATTCCACCTTCAATGTTAAATTTTCCCACATTTTCACCTCCTATGTCAAAATTTTCCACATGTTGAGCATTTTCATTATCACTTTCAACATTTTCAAAATTTTAAATATTTTCACTTTCAAAAACTACATTTTCATTTTCAATAACTTGTGGCACATTTTCAAATTCAATTTCCTCTTCACTTGAAGTGACATTAGCAATATTTAACATACCTTGTCTTCTCCTCCCATGACATTCTCTATCTCTTTCTCTATACACTTCAATTTGGTCATTCAAAAGTTTTCTTTTGCGTTTAGACTTCCGATGACTACTACTCCCCATTTCCCTCCACACAAACACTCCTACGTGATTGACAATGTAAGTTCTCACTTTAAGAATCTCCCAAAAGCATAAATTTGTCTCTACCTATCTAAAAACCCATGATCCTCGACAAAAACCAGAATATGCAGACTGTGGGCCATTGGAATCCACAAAATGGCCCACAAGGCTTTTTTTTCTTTTTTTTTGTACAAAAATCGGATATCCGATTTTAATGTATAAATTTGTGGTCCCCAAACATTTTCCCTTTGCCACCTTTTATTTACTGAACATGGCAAAAATCCGATATCTGATTAAATCCGATATCGGATTTTATTAGTCATATTTTAGAGAGAGAGAGATTAGGAGAGAGGGAGAGAGGGAGAGAGGGAGAGAGAGAGAGATTAGGGGAGAGGGAGAGAGAGAGAGAGGGTCACATGGTGTCCCATGAACCCTTATGACCTCTTAGGACACCATATGACCCCTAAGGACAACATACGACCCCTTATGATACCATATGACCCCTAAGGACAACATACGACCCCTTATGACACCATATGGTGTCATTAGGGGTCATATGGTGTCCATAGGCATCATATGGTGTCCTAGGACACCATATGACCCCTTAAGACACCAAATTGTGTCGTTATGGATCATATGTTGTCCTAAGGGGTCATAAGATACCATATGACCCAAAGCAACCCAATACAATGTCATTAGGGGTCATATGGTGTCCTAAGGGGTCCTATGATGTCTTAAAGGGGTCATATGACACAATATGACCCACTAGGACACAATATGACCCATAATGACCAAATATGGTGTCTTAAGGGGTTATATGGTGTCCTAAGGGGTCGTAGGACACCATATGACCCCTATGGACACCATAGGACCCCTTATGACACCATATGGTGTCGTAAGGGGTCATATGGTGTCTTAGGACACAATATGACCCCTTAGGACACAATATGACCGCTTAGGACACAATATGACCCAAAGCGACCCAATATGGTGTCATAACGGGTCGTATGGTGTCCCAAGACACCATATGACCCCTATGGACACCATAGGACCCCTTAAGACACCAAATCATGTCGTTAGGGGTCATATGGTGTCCTAAGGGGTCATATGGTGTCCCATGAACCTGTATGACCTCTTAGGACACCATATGACCCCTAATGACACCATATTGGGTTGCTTTGGGTCATATTGTGTCCTACGACCCCTTAGGACACCATATGACCCCTAACAACATGATTTGGTGTCTTAAGGGGTCCTATGGTGTCTATGACCCCTAATGACACCATATTGGGTCGCTTTGGGTCATATTGTGTCCTAAGGGGTCGTAAGACACAATATGACCCCTTAGGACACAATATGACCCAAATCAACCCAATATGGTGTCATTAGGGGTCATATGGTGTCCTAAGAGGTCATAAGGGTTCATGGGACACCATATAACCCCTTAGGACACCATATGACCTCTAATGACACAATTTGGTGTCTTAAGGGGTCCTATGGTGTCCCAAGACACCATATGACCCCTATGGACACCATATGACCCCTAACGACACCATAGGACCCCTTAAGACACCAAATCGTGTCGTTAGGGGTCATATAGTGTCCTAAAGGGTCGTATGGTGTCCTAAGAGGTCATAAGGGTTCATGGGACACCATATGACCCCTTAGGACATAATATGACCCAAAGTGACCCAATATGGTGTCATATGGTGTCCTAAGAGGTCATAAAGGGTCATGGGACACCATATGACCCCTTAGGACACCATATGACCCAACGCGACCCAATATGGTGTCATAATGGGTCGTATGGTGTCCTAAGGGGTCATAAGGGTTCATGGGACACCATATGACCTCTAATGACAACATACGACCCCTTATGACACCATATGGTGTCATTAGGGGTCATATGGTGTCCATAGGCATCATATGGTGTTCTAGGACACCATATGACCCCTTAAGACACCATATTTGGTCGTTATAGGTCATATTGTGTCCTAGTGGGTCATATTGTGTCATATGACCCCTTTAAGACATCATATTACCCCTTAGGATACCATATGACCCCTAAGGACACCATATTGGGTCGCTTTAGGTCATATGGTGTCTTATGACCCCTAATGACACCATATTGGGTCGCTTTGGGTCATATGGTGTCTTATGACCCCTTAGGACAACATATGACCCATAACACACAATTTGGTGTCTTAAGGGGTCATATGGTGTTCTAGGACACCATATGACACCTATGGACACCATATGGTGTCATAAGGGGTCGTATGTTGTCTTTAGGGGCCATATGGTGTCCCATGAACCCTTATGACCCCTTAAGATGCCATACAACCCGTTATGACACCATATTGGGTCGCTTTGGGTCCTATGGTGTCTTAATCTCTCTCTCTCCCCCTCTCCCCTAATCTCTCTCTATCTCTCTCCCTTCTCTCTCTGTCTCTCTTTGTCTCTCTCTGTCTCTCTGTCTCTGTCTGTCTCTCTCTCTCCCTCCCTCTCTCTCTCTCTCTCCCTCCACTAATCTCTTTAACTCTCTCTACCTTCCCTCCCCTCCCTCCCTCTCTCTCCATCTCTCTCTCCCTCTCTCTCTCCCTCTCTCTCTCTCCCTCCGCTAATCTCTTTATCTCTCTCTACCTTCCCTCCCCTCTCTCTCTCTCTCTCTCTCTCTCTCTCTCTATCCCTCCCCCCCTCTCTCTCTCTCTATCCCTCCCCCTCCCTCTCTCTCTCTCTCTCTCTCTCTCTCTCTCTCTCTCTCCCCCCACTTCCCCCTCTCTCTATCCCTCTCCCTAATATCATATACTAATTTATTTATAAATTAATATATTAATATATTAATAAACAAATCTAGTTAGAGAATTTACTGATTAAAATCGGAAATCTGATGTAATCGGATATCCGATTTTTTGTAGTCAAATTTTCAAATTTCAATTTTCGACTTGAGAATGCTTTGGTATTTGGCTTGGAAGTGACAAGCCTGGAAAGTCAACTGAAAAAATGTGTTTTTCAGTATTCCTTGATTTTCCAGACTTTACACTGGTGGGTGACGACTTTTTTTGTAGCCAAAATTGATAAAATGAAAAGTGTTTTTTATGGACGTTCCCAGCTTTCCAACAATATAAAGCTTGTCTTATTTTGACTTTAATAAATAATTATTATTTATTTTCTAATTGAATTTTGACAATAGTCCTGATTGATATACTAATTGAAAAACACTCGTAACTTTCAAACGATATAACATTTTTTGAATCCGAAACATGCATCACATCCTATGCTTCATCTATTATAGGGTAAAATTTAAAAAAATTAAATTTCATAAGGTTTTGACCAAGTTAAGGTGGTTAGACATAGGAGTTTCTGAATTTCTAAAAATCTGTAGTAAAAAATTCATAAATAATTATTTACTTTATAAAAAATTTAAAAAAAATATGTGTCACATCTGGACATGAGTCTAATACTTATATAATAAATATTATAAAAAAATATTATGATTTGATTGTGATTAGGGTGGTCAGACATACGTGTACTTCTTATTTTTTTCCTGAAATTTTAGTACCATTGCAGTGAAATTTGAAATTTTCATCAAATAGGATTTTTTTTTTCCAAAAAACAACTAGTAGCTTAGAAACTACATTCAATTTTCTATATATTCTCTTTTTACATATTTTAAAAATAATGTTCACAACTTATTCAAATTTTCATGTCAAGTTGCATAACTCTGATTTTCTGAAATTTCTTTGCCACTTAAGGGCCTATTTTGGCACACCATGATCCTGCACATACCCAAATATTTTAATATCCTTTTCATTGTTGAATCATAATATTGCTTTGGATTAGCTTGATTTCTAGCAACCAAACAAACAACATGCATAATATTTGGTCTTAAAGTTTTTAAATACAACAATCCTCCAATCATAGATCTATGAAATTTCTAGAGATTCGTCATCCTTACTCAAATGACAACCAGTAACCATGGGGGTTCCAACTAGTTTACAGTTTTTCAGACCAAACTTATTTGACATCTCCTTGATATACTTGGCCCAAGAAATGAAAATACCATCTTCTGACTGTGTTACTTGAAGACCAAAAAAAAGACAACTCACCAATTATTGACATCTCAAATTCTTTCTGCATTTCTTCTACAAACTTCTTGCAAACATCTTCATGTCTACCAAAAACGATACCATCATCATATACAACTACTGTCAATAGTTTCCCATTTTCAACTTTAAAATAAAGATTACTATATGCGGTACCTTTCTTGAAGTTCTGTTGCAACAAATATCTGTCCAACCTTGCATACCAAGTTCTGGGAGTTTTCTTGTGTCCATAAATTGCATTCTTAAGCCTACAAACCATAGTTGGATTTTTTGACAACTGAAACCCATCCAGTTGTTCAATGTAAGCCTCTTCTTCAAGTTCTTGATTCAGAATGCTAACTTAACATCCATTTGATATACCTTAAAGTTTGTGTAACCAATATTTGTCAATATTCTTTTCTTTCATTCTCTTTGCTAGTTTTTTCACAACTTTAGATGTTGTGTTTGATTTTTTTTTGTAGTTTTCTAGATTTTAATCCAGAAAATAGAAGAAATATTCATAAACCGTAGAAACTATATGAATTTAATGTTTGATTTAATTTCAAGAATCGTATAATTTGTTTGTTGTTTTATGAATAGTTAAATAGGGTTGTTGAAAATGAACGGATGACCAGTCTCCCCTGATTAATAATTTAGTTTTTATTTTCTTAATGAGAGAATGCGTTGAAAAGTATATCTTTCCATGTTCCTTTAGATGTGCACCTTGGCTACCCTACTATTCTATGTGTGTGAGAACATATTTGTGAATAAGTACTTGTGAAGATGATAACAATGGATTTTAAAAAGCTTTTTCAATTAGAAAACTAAAATACTTAAATGGCAAATACCATTTCATGAATTTTAATTTGTAATCGATAAATGACTGATCCATCCATTTTACAACTAAATGAAAACTTGAAATGGTATTATTGTCAAATCAAATTACAATCTATTTAAATTATCATATAAAAAACTTATGTTCAATTCACTACACATATCTATATCTTCATATAACAACATGAAATGTGCATATTAGAAAAACTATAAATTGATTTATAATAATTTTGACTATCTCATTATATCATCATCAGCCATTCATTATAATTATAGTTGAGAAGTCTGAAATTAAATAAAAATTATCATATTACAAGAAATATAATTACACAACAATTTTTTGTTAATGGTAAAATATATATAGATTTTAATTGTTTCTATTTTCAATTAAAATTATATGATATTATTTATTTAATTGAATAGATTCTATTTTTTGTTTTTTTTCTAGAAAACATGAAACTTCCGCCCTTAAAAAGGAAAATTGTATAAATGGAGAGAGATTCTTTCGAGCTGAAATATCAAATAATAGTAGTAATGTTGACAAAAACTAGCAGAAGATGAAAGAAAATAATAAATTGGGCCACGATTTTGTTCTTATTGAGATATTTTGTGTGAGGAATAAGTATTATACATGCACTCTGAGAAGTATGGAATGCAGTACAAGCTGTGTAGATTGAATGTGCACATTTCACGTTTGGGACTCTAGTGGACGCAAAATGCCAGTCAATGAAGACCGCTTTGAATTCGAATTAGGTAGGATGTGCAGAAGACGTGTACACGAAATAGAATTGCATCTGTAGAGCGTATGTATACAGGGTGCACTTGGTGCGGTGCCATTAATATTTCAAAACTATGGGTTGCAGTATAATTTCTCCACCTTACTCCCTACCTAAGTCTCCAACCAGAGCTATACTTAAATCGTAGTCTTACTCTTATGGTGTCGTGTACAATAAGAAATCATAAGTCTTTAGGCTGAAACTTTTTTGACTAAGAGTCATTGAGGGGTATCTATTCTGTCAAATTCATTTGGAGTAGGATCCCCGCCTCATTTTGTATGATGTTAGAGTCTAACATTTGGTAAGATTTGATCCTTGGTGGGCTCATTAGCCACATGTAGAAAAAGGGCCCATTGACTTTGACCAAATTTTTTAATTTTAATCTGTAATTACTCATATAAACTCAAAAATGGTACAATAGTCATGTAAACAAAAAAGATCATTTTTCATATATTTGCCAACTAAATTAATTAAATGAATGCAATTAAATAAATGTAAAAACTAACTTAGATAATTTAGATAACAGAAGCAATTATATACCTTTAAAAAATTTAAATTTTAAATAAAGAAATAAAATGTGAAAGATAAGATGATGCTGAATAAATTTGTTGATGAAATGAAATATATGTCTTGGGAGTTGAAAATGACAAATGTCTATGTGTGGTGAGGATCAAAATAACCAATCACCTTTATGAAGGGTTGCATTTGTAGGCCTAGGTTATTTTTTATTTGATCTTGGCTACTGAAAGGATTTGGTACAAAAATAATATATTTTAATTCACTTGATTTAGCTCACTTTTATACTTGTTTTAAGGAATGACAATGTTCAAAAAACACCCAAGAGAGATCCTCAAATCCTAAGGTCCATGTTGTCCTAGGTTGCCCCCCTTGAAGGGACTAGCTTTATAACCATGGAAAAGATGAAAGACAACAATATTAATACATGTATTTTAGTGATCCAAATGAAGTTTTCCTAGCACACCTATTTCTAAAATGTGAATAATGCTCAAATGTGATAGGATGATAAATGAATGTGTGTCAAGGCCTTTAAGTACAATAATATAACATATTCATCCTTATTAACATGTCCTAAGTCTATGTATACTATGGCTCTCCATCTCATAGTGATTTGAGAAGAGAGAGAACATACTCATGAAGTCATATTTCATGTTTCTAGCTTGGAAACTCATTTATGGTACATGACAAATCCTTGAATTACATTTCTAGTTGTCTAGGGTATTTTACTAGCACTTTAATTCATTCTTGATTATAGTTCAAATATTTGGATGGGCATTAATTATTTTAACCATGTTTTATGCTTACTAATTATTAGTTTAGGCTAGGGATTTCTATGTTTCCAATTGTTAGGGTAGAATAAGGTTTCAATTCATGATTCATTGTCATTATCCCTATCCTATCAATCTAACCTTTGACGAAATTCATAGAAAATAGCAAAATACAATAATTGGAACTAGATTTGTAGATAAATACATGTTTTGAGAGAATCAAACCTTCCAGTGGATGAATTTTCCAAGAATGCTTATAATTAGGAATGAGATTTTGTTCATTTTGTCACACAATGCTAATAATGTCTCTGTACAACTTGCTCAAATAATACCTGGTGCAGGAGCACCTAAGGGTTGAAATGCCCTTGAGCAATTTTGGCTTGTGAGACCTTCCTATGGTCATGCAAATACTTTTTAGTGTTTTGTTTGCAGTTTTTGAAGTTTTTCCTTATCGGCAAGACCTACCCCGATCGACAAGTCTTATCCCAATGAGGTCGCTCGAGTTGGAGTAGTTGTATCGGGTATCGGCGAGAGTTGTTGCATGCTTTACTGATGACTCGATGCAAGTTATCAGGAATTGGAGTTAATGTTTTTATGCTATCCTGCGGACCTGATAGGAAAGTGCTAGTTGATAACAAGTGAGCAAGTCATGCGACTTCCAAAAGGATCAGACAATTGTCGCTATACCACGACAGGAAATGATTGAAGTTCATATGTCGCGACTTGGAGACCAAGGTGGGGCCCAGCAAGGGAGAAACATAGACAAGTTAACGAGTGATCAAGTCTTGGCTGATCAGATGGTTGTCACCATACCTCTATGCAAAGGTGCTCGAAGTTTATCTATCGTGACTTGGCGACCATGGTGGGACCCAACGAAAAAGAAGAGCATTTCAGGCGGTTAGAGAGGCTGTGCTGAGATGTCAGGGTAGAGCCCCCAGAACCAACCAGTGAATGCCATGTGGCAAAGCACAAAAGAGATATCGAGCAGATCGGACAATCAGATTATCTTTTCAGTTATCTTCTCGAAGACTGATAGAAATGCCCAGTAAGCGGAGAAAGGCATCGGCTATCAGATGAAGGGATTTCTTGCTATCCCGACGCTCGATGGGAAAAGTGTGAAAGATGGACTTTGCCATCAGCCATCAAAAGTGAAGTTTTATTGTCTTCTCGATGACCCGATAGGAAGTGCAGAGTGTAGAAAGTCAACATTGGTAGTTGGAAGCCAAGTTTTGTGGCTACGCCAATGGATCATTTTGTAACTAATTTTTAGTTTGAAACCGTCTGTGTTTCACGGCAGATGGAATGTTTAAAAGACCCAATGGGCATTTGTAAAGGGTTGAATGTTGGATGGTTGAATTCTACAGGAAACACATATAGTCTGTTTTCTATTTTTCTTTCGTTGTGTGTTGTATTGTCTTGTTTTGTTAAGTTTTTCATTATAGTTTTGTAATTTAAGTTTCCTTTTTGTTGTTCCTTTCGGTGTTTTGAATTCATAGTGTAAATATGGCTCTGTCTTGAACCTCCACTGTGGGATCCACACAACCATTGGAGCTCTTCAAGAAGAGCCAAAAATGTACAGTAAGAGTAGAGTAGTAGTATGGGAAAACCAGGAAATGGCAAACGCCATTTCTGCATACTAAACCTAGGCGAGCTTGGTGATAGTCTAGCTAGGTGTCAGTACCTTGAAGAAGAGAACTTGCAGGGGAAGGAATTTGCTGAGAACTGGAAGAAGGTCTAAAAGGCTATACACCTGAAACTTAGACATTGTGTAACCGAAAGGAGTGTATTTGCCAAACCAAATAGGATGGGTGGTTTTGCAAAGAGAGAATGTACATGGGTGTGTGTGTGTCCCGCACTCCTACAAAGATATAGTGAGCAAGCTTACCTTGTCAGCTTGAGGAAGGTGAGATAGGAAAACAGATGGTAGGGAAGCCCTCAAAAGTATAAAGGGATAGAATTGGAACCCGGGAAGGGATAGAAACAACCATCAAAGAATTCTAATTGATGGTAAACTAGGTTGCCTCCCCATCATATTGGTATTAGAGCAAGTTTAGAATTGGGAAGAAAGTAGTTGATGTCAGATACTGAATCGGTGGGAGAAAATAGTCTCAGGATGGTGACTAATGTGGAGTTAGCAAAGAAGGTAGAAGACCAAGAAGAAGACAATAGGCTCCTCAGAGAAAGATTGCTACAATTAGAGAGCAAACTAGACGTAGTTGAAGACAAAACTGAGAAAATGACAATCTAGATCAATGAAGGGAAGCGTAAAGAACCAGTAGAAGAGGATAGGATACCGGAACTAGACCCTATTCTACCTAAAGAACCTTTCCTAAAAGCAATTAAAGCTTTAGGAGGAAAATCCCTAGAAGGAGTGCCACTTTTCATGGGAAAATGGAGCCTGAAGTAGTTATTGAATGGATTGAAGGAATGGAGAATCATTTTGAGTGTGTTGGAATCAGTGAAGCCCAAAAGCTGAATGTAGCTAGGTCTAGATTGAGAGGAGCAGCCTTAACTTGGTGGAAATTTGTCCAAGAAGAGAGGCAAAAAGAGGGTAAGAACCCCATAGCTACTTGGAAGGGTATGTTAGCCAAGGTGAGGGAGACCTATATTGTTGAAGACTATGAAATCTAGTTGCACAAGAGGAGACAAAACTTGAGGCAAAGAGACTTGGATGTGAGCAGCTACACTAAGGAATTCTTAATTTGTGTCTAAGATCCAAGGTGGTAGAGGATGAGAGCATCAAGATAGCCAAATACTTGAATGGCTTGAGATGGAATATTCAAGAGGATTTGAGTTTGTTAAGTCCTAACACTGTGCATAAGTGCTATCAGTTGGCACTAAAGGTGGAGGAAAAGAGCCAAAAAGAATCAAGAACAAAGCAACAAAGGAAGAGGCAAAGGAAAAGATGGTAGAGGCCAAAGAGGCAGTTTTGGTGGAAGATGAATAGATCAAATGTCCCGAGGAGAGTCCAAACTTATAGAGAAAAGGGAGGATTCACATAGCAAGAGCAACTATAGAGGAAGGAGATCATCTAGCAACCTAGGAAGAGGTAGATCTAGTGGACCGGGAAGAGGGTCCTACTTCTCCACCATGAAGTGTTACAATTACCAAAAGTTGGGTCACCCTGCCTATAGATGTCCAGAGAAATCCTCTTCATCTCAAGGAAGTGAAAGAAGAGTGACATATGCACAAGAAGATGCAAAAAACAACAAGACACAAGATGTGAGCTTAGCTCCTAAAGATGGAGAAAATTTAATGATGAGAAGAGCCTTGATTAAGGAGACAATCAAAGAAGAACCAACTCAAAGAAGAGATTTGTTTAGAATCAAATGCAAGGTCCTTGGTAAGGTTTGTAGAGTGGTGATAGACTCAGGGTCTACTGACAACATTATGTCAGAGGAAGCAGTAAGTAAACTGAAGTTGAAAATAATTCCACATAGTAATCCATATAGGGTCACTTGGCTCAACAAGGAGCAAAATGTGGTAGTGAATGAACAAACATGGGTTGAGTTCAACATAGGTAGTTATAAGGATATAAAGTCTTGTGTGACATCCTGCCTATGGATGCTTTCCATCTACTTCTTGGTAGACCATGACAGTTTGACATAAAGGCCATTCACAATGGAGAGGAGAACTCTTATTCTTTTCAAAAGGATGGAGTTACATACCACATTCAGTCCCTAATTGATGAAGGAGATAGCAGCAAAACTAAAGGCCCAAATGTGTCATTGGTGACTGAAAAAGAGTTCATTAACACTCTCAAGGAAGGAGGAGTGGGATTTTCTCTTATAGTAAAACCAAGGGAAACAAAGCAAGAAAAGAAGGTTCAAATACCTCATGAAGTGCAGAAGATATTAGAAAACTTCAAAGAAATCATAAGTGATGGAGCACCAACAACCCTGCCGCCTATTAGAGCCATCATCCATCAGATTGATTTTATTCCTGGAGCATTATTACCCAACAAAGCAGCCTATAAGATGACTCCTGAATAGAACAAGGAAGTGGCTAGACAAGTCCAAGAATTGTTGGACCAAGGATTGATAAAGAAGAGTATAAGTCCTTGTGTCGTACCTTTAGTGTTAGCACCCAAGAAAGGAGGAATGTGGAGGCTATGCACATATTCAAGAGCTATAAATAGAATCACTATCAGGTACAAATTTCCTATCCCAAGAATTGAAGACTTGATGGATTGCTTGGGAGGTGCAAAGTACTTCACTAAGATTGATCTCAAGAGTGGATACCACCAAATTAGAATAAAAGAAGGTGATGAATAGAAAGCAACCTTCAAAACCAATGAAGGATTTTATGAGTGGCTTGTTATGCCATTCGGTCTTAGTAATGCTCCCAGTACATTCATGAGACTCATGAATGAAGTGCTTAAAGATTTTATTGGTAAATTTGTTGTTGTATACTTAGATGACATCTTGATTTTCAGTAGAATTAAAGAGGAACATCTAGAGAATCTTAGTATTGTATTGCAAAAATTGTATGATGAGCAACTAACAATAAACTTGGAGAAGTGTGAGTTTATGAAGCGGGAACTTGTCTATCTCAGATTTGTAGTTTCAGGAGGATATTTGAAGATGAACACATCAAAGGTGGAAGCCATCACAAATTGGCCAACACCAAAGACAATGAGTGTAGTAAGAAGTTTTCATGGTTTGGCATAGTTATACAGGAAGTTTATCAAAGGATTCAATGAGATTTGTGCACCCATGATGGATGCCATCAAAGGAGGAGTTAAGACTAAGTTTTAGTGGACCAATGCAGCTAACAAAGGGTTTGAACTTTTGAAAGAAAAGGTAGCTATGCAACCAATAATCACTCTTCCTAGCTTTGATAAGTTGTTCACAATTGAATGTGATGCCAGTAATATAGCAGTTGGTGTTCTTTTGAGTCAAGAGAATAGACCTGTAGCTTTGTTTAGTGAGAAGCTCAATGATGCCAAGAAGAAGTATTCATCCTATGATCTTGAGCTATATGCTCTTGTTCAAGCTCTTAGGAAGTGGAGGCACTACTTGTTACCTAAGGACTTTGTTGTTTACACAGATAATCAAGCTTTAAGTTTTTCTGAATTCACAAGATAAGTTGAGTCATAGGCATGTTAAATGGGTTGAGTATCTACAGTCATATACTTTTTCTATTAAGCATAAGAAAGGATAGTGTATTAAAGTAGCAGATGCTTTGAGTAGAAGGCTACTAACAGTGCAAGAAGTGCAAGAAGTTCAAATTCAGAGTATTGGAGTTGATTACTTCAAGGATTTGTACCCTAATGATGAATATTTTGCAGCCATTTACAAGGTTTGTCAAGAAGTTCTGAATCACTTTCATAGTGAATATGCTAACTCTACTTTGTAGAATGGTTTGTTGTTTAAAGGTGGATAGTTGTGTGTTCCCAAAGGATCAATGAGAGAAAATCTGATCCAAGAAAAGCACAATGGATATTTGAATGGTCATTTTGGCCTTAATAAGACATTGGAACTTGTTCAAAGGTTCTACTATTGGCCTAGAATGTAGAGGGATATCAGAAGGTATGTTGAGCAGTGTATGGTTTGTCAGAAATCTAAAGGCACGGTTACTAATGTTGGTCTTTATCATCCATTTCCTATTCCTACAAGGCCATGGGAATGTGTGAGTATGGATTTTGTGGTTGGATTACCCAAAACAAAGCTTGGCTATGATAGCATTTGTGTTGTTGTTGACAGATTTAGTAAAATGGCACATTTTGTTCCTTGTAAAACTACTCATGATGCTAGTCACATTGTACACTTGTTTTTCAAAGAGGTTATTAGACTCCATGATTTTCTGGTTAGTATTGTTTCAAATAGAGATGTCAAATTCCTTGGACATTTTTGGAAAACTCTTTGGAAAAGATTGGGAACTAATTTGTCTTTTGGTTTAGCCTATCATCCCCAAATAAATGGTCAAACAGAGGTGGTCAATAGGACACTTGGAAACCTTTTAAGGTGTTTGACAAAAGAATATGGATAGAGCTAGGATCAGGTTCTTTACCAGGCAGATTTTACGTACAATGACAGTGTCAACAAGTCTACTGGGAAGAGTCCTTTTGAGATAGTGTATGGTATGCACCCACGAGGTGTTATGGAATTATGAGATCTTGGTAATATGTCACACAGAAGTGGTCAAGTTGATGATGTCGCTCAATCTATGAAGGAGGTTCATGACCAAGTCAGGCGAACTCGCCAAGATTCTTCACAGAAAGTTAAAGCCAGAGTTGATGCCACACGGAGAAATGTGCAATTTTCAGTTGGAGATTTGGTGATGGTACATTTGAACAAGGCTCGACTTCAGAAAGGGATTCCCAGCAAGCTACAAATGAGGAGAATATGCCCAGGTAAAGTTTTAGCCAAGTATGGATCTAATGCCTATAATATTGATTTGCCATCTGATATTGCTTTGTCTCCCATTTTCAATGTTGCAGATTTAGTTGTCTACAAGGGACAACTTCCCAAGGAGGATGCGTGAGTTTCAGATGTTCAATAGTCACTTGCCAATCTGCCATTACTGTCTTCTTCCATGCCTCAGGCTAAGAAAGTGTTGGATTCTCGCATTCTCAATAAGATCACTCGGCAACATCTCTACATGGAGCATTTGGTAAAATGGATGCATAAACCTAATTCTGAAGCGACTTGGGTCCCTGAATCAGACTTTGTGAAGTCAAGAGTTGATCTTTCCTTGCTGTCGAGCGTAATCACTTGAGTTCTTTGATTTTGGTGAAGTATGGTGCAGGAGCACCTAAGGGTTAAAATGCCCTTGAGCAATTTTGTCTTGTGAGACCTTCCTGTGGTCATGTAAATACTTTTTGGTGTTTTGTTTGCAGTTTTTGAAGTTTTTCCTTATCGGCAAGACCTATCTCGATCAGCAAGTCTTATCCCGATGAGGTCACCCGAGTTGGAGTAGTTGTATCGGGTATCAGCGGGAGTTGTTACATGCTTTACTAGATGACCCGATAAGAGCTATCAGGTATTGGAGTGAATGTTTTTATGCTATCCTGCGGACCCAATAGGAAAGTACTAGCCAATAACAAGTGAGCAAGTCTTGCGGCTTCCAAAAGGATCGGACAACTGTCGCTATACCACGACGGGAAAATGATCAAATTTTATCTGTCACGACTTGGCAACCAAGGTGGGGCCCTGCAAGGGAGAAACACGGGCAAGTTAATGAGTGATCAAGTCCTGGCTGATCGGATGGTTGTTGCCATACCTCTATGCAAAGGTGCCCAAATTTTATCTATTGCGACTTGGTGACCATGGTGGGACCCAATGAAAAAGAAGAGCATTCAGAGCGATTAGAGAGGTCATGTTGATATGTTAGGGTAGAGCCCCCAGAACCAATCAGTGAATGCCACATGGTGAAGCACAAAAGAGATATCGAGCAAATCGGATGGTCAGATTAGCTTTTTGGTTATCTTCCCCAAGACCGATGGAAATGCCCAGCAAGCGGAGAAAGGCATCGGCTATCAAACGAAGGGATTTCTTGCTATCTCGATGCCCGATTTGAAAAGTGTGAAAGATGGACTTTGTCATTGGCCATCAGAAGTGAAGTTTTATTGTCTTCCTGATGACCTGATAGGAAGTGCAGAGCACACAAAGTCGACATTGGCAGTTGGAAGCCAGGTTCTGTGGCTACGCCGATGGACCGATTTGTAACCTATTTTTCAGTTTGAAACCATCTATTTTTCACGATGGATGGAATGTTTAAAAGACCCAATGGGAATTTGTAAAGGGTTGAATGTTAGATGGTTGAGTTCTACAAGAAATACATATAGTCTATTTTCTGGTTTTCTTTCGATGTGTGTTGTACTATATTGTTTTGTTAATTTTTTTATTATAGTTTTGTAATTTAAGTTTCCTTTTTGTTGTTCGTTTCAGTGTTTTGAATTCATAGTGTAAATATGGCTCTTTCTTGAATCTCCACCATGGGATCCATGCAGCCATTGGAGTTCTTTAGGAAGAGCCAAAAATGTACAGTAAGAGTAGAGTAGTAGGAGAAAACCAGGAAATGGCAAATGTCATTTCTGCATACTGAACCTAGGTGAGCTTGGTGATAGTCCGACTAGGTGTTAGTACCTTGAAGAAGAGAACTTGTAGGAGAAGGAATTTGCTAAGAACTGGAAGAAGGTCCAGAAGGCTATACGCCTAAAACTTAGATATTGTGTAACCGAAAGGACTGTATTTGCCAAACCAAATAGGATGGGTGGTTTTGCAAAGAGAGAACACATGGGTGTGTGTGTGTCCTGCACCCCTGCAAAGACATAGTGAGCAAGCTTACCTTTTCAGCTTGAGGAAGGTGAGATAAGAAAACAAATGGTAGGGAAGCCCTCAGAAGTATAAAGGGATAGACTTGGAACCCGGGAAGAGATAGTAGCAACCATCGAAGAATTCTTATTGAAGGTAAATTAGGTTGCCTCCCCATCAATTCCTTTTTAAAATTTATTTGTACTGAAATCTCTTGTTGGATGCTTCCTAATCTCTTGATATATTTTTTGAATGCTCAAATAATTTTGGTAGGGAATACATTTAAGAATTTTTTTTAAACGAAATTTTTTTTCTATAAATCACCTTGAAATCAATGCATAGAGTGATTTAGTGACCAAACTAATGCTACAAGTGAGGTGGCTATTTGTGAGAATTTGAATTGGAACCACAATATCAAGTTTTGTGCAATCACAATGTCAAATTTAGATAGATTTTGATTCTTGATATGATCCCTTTCATTTATTTTAATATCCCCTTCTCAAACTATTAAAACTTTTACTATCTAGTTAGGTCCAACTTCTTTGCAAATAACACCTTTTATACAAATTCTAGCTTGAAGTGGTCTTGTGAGAAATATCAAGTGAACTAGTTGTTTTATGCTTTAGTGTCAAGTTTGGATAAATATTTTCAATGGTGATGTCATCAATGAATATGATGATGTTAGCATGAAGTAATCTTGTTTTGAGGGTACGAGTTGGAAGGATGGTGTCACTATGATGTAATTTTATGTTGTCATCATTGCATAGATGATGAGGAATTGTGAGATTTTGCCACGATCAAGGGCACAATGAAAAGTATAAAAATAGAGACAAAAGAATGACAAGAACAAACTGTATTCTCATCAATATGAAAATGATCATCTGGATTCACCAATACAATGTATATAGGCCTTCTTATATAGACAAGGCCATATGGTTGTATGAGCACACAATCATGACATGTGGCTCAATGAGAAACAAGGGTAGGTAAGAAATACTAGGGGTAGGTAGGAGAAATAATATAATATTCCACAAGAGGTGGATGACCCACTGAATGTGAAGTGTAAGAACAAAACAAGATCACAAAAGGTGGAATTTCTCCTACAAGCTCTATCCCTATGTGCACACTTCCATCTCAAATCCAAACTACGAAGAAATGCATTATCCTAGGTTAACTTAAGTAAAGTGTAATAATATCCATAATGAATATTTATTTACACCAACACCCCCCCTTAAGTGCAACTTAGGGGAATGAAGACTCAAGTCAACAATGCAAGATGGGTCCTGACTACTAGGCCATGATAGGTACCCATGTACAATATGCAAATGCAAGCAAAACTATGCAATGCAATCTCTCACAAACAGAGAAAAGGAGAAAACCCAGTGGGAAAAAAATCCCCCCCAAAAGAGAAATAAAAAAACAAAAGACTCTCAAAGAAGAAGGACAAAACCTCAAAGAGGAAAAAGTCGCCCCCATAAGAAAGGAAGGAGAAGTCAGCTGACCCCCCACAATGACACATCTCGCACCCCCAAGAGAGATCGCAACTGCTGGAACTTACTCTCGGTGAAAGGTTTGGTGAATATGTCTGCAACCTACTCTATTGTAGGACAATATTGCAAATCAATGACCTGCTCCTGAATCAGCTCACGGATATAGTGCATATGAATCTTGATGTGTTTGGTCCACTAGTGTTGGATCAAGTTCTTCGAGATTGCAATAGCACTTTGATTGTCGCAATATAGAACTGTCGGTCATGGAGTGGTGAACCCAAACTCTGTGAGAATTTGCTAAAGCCAAATGGTCTCAGTCATTGCATTAATAGTGCCTCGATACTCAGCCTCAGTCGAAGAAAGAGCAATAGCATGTTGCTTCTTGCTCTACCATCAAATGGGGCCTGAACCAAGGTGAAAACTATAACCCGAAGTAGACATACGATCATCAAGATCGCCAGACCAATCAGAGTCTATGTAACCAACCAAGCGAAGTCTTGTGCCTGCTGCATAGTGAATCCCATAGTGATGTGTACCCTAGATGTAATGAAGAATGTGTTTGGCAGTTTTCCAATGAAGCTCATGTGGTTCTTGCATGAAGCGGGAAACCATGCCAACTGCAAATGAAATATAAGGGCGTGTATGGGTCAAGTAGATGAGACTACCCACAAGCTGACGATACAAAGTGGCATCAACTAGTGGAGAAGAACACTAAGCCTCAAGCTTAACTCCTGAAAGAAATGGAGCTGGTGCAGGCTTACAATCAGCCTTATGAAAGCGTGCAAGTAGATCAAGAGCATACTTGGGCTGTGATAGTGTAATCTTGGAAGGTGACTGTGAAACCTCTATCTCGAGAAAGTAGTGCAAAAGACCCAAGTCAATCATAGCAAATCTGTCATGCAAAGCAGATTTGACCCTACTAATGATGGATGTGGTACTCTCTGTAATGATCAAATCATCAACATAGAGCACCAGGATCAAGTAAGAGTCATCCTGTCGCAAAATATAGACATTCGGATTTGAATGACACCTAGTAAACCCTGCTGAGAGAAGAAAGGAATTCATCTTGTCATACCAAGCCCTGGGGGCCTACTTAAGGCCATAGAGAGATTTCCTTAGTCTGCAAACCAAGGAAGTATCCTAGATGAAACCCTGTGGTTGCTCCATATAAATCTCCTCATCAAGGTCACCATGAAGAAAAGCACTCTTCACATCCATCTGATGTACAACCCAACCATGAGCTGCAGCAATAGCAAGTGTCAAGCAAATGGAGTTCATCTTGGCTACGGGTGCAAAGGTCTCAGTATAGTCAACACCTGCAACCCGAGAGAAACCTTTCGCAACAAGCCGAGCCTTATACTTATCCACACTACCATCCGCAACATACTTGGTTCGATAGATCCACTTACATTGAACCATCTTTCTCCCCTTAGGGAGATGGAATAAATCCCATGTGTTGTTCCTCATCAAGGAACTATACTCTTCCTCCATAGCTTGGTCACACTCAAGAACCCCTGATGCTTCTCGAAATGTCTGTGGATCGGAAGCAGTAGCAATGAATGCATGTGGAAGATCCTGATGTTGTGATCGAGTTCTCCGTGTATCTGAAGGATCCCCAACAAGAGAACTTGCAAACTCAAGTGTCTATTGAGCCCAATGAGGTCTAGGTGGAGGTGGAGAACGAGGCTCCTCAACTGCAAGTGGACCCTACGGAGGTGTAACCCTGCGAGTCAAAGTTGAAGGAGTCTCATCATCTAAATCACTAGCATCACTATCCACAATGGAGGAAGGTGGAGGAGGTAGAGAGGCTAAGCTAGGAGAGATTTCCTCAAGGTGAACACTCCTCTCAATGAACACCTCATGTGTCTCAGGATCCATCAATCTATATACCTTAACACCCTCAGGATATCCAACAAATATGCAATGTCGACTTTGAGGTTCAAGTGCCTTGTGTTTCTGTGGAGGTATGCGAGCCCATGCTGGACACCCAAAGACTCTGAAATGTCTCACAATTAATTTCCTACCAGCCCAAGCCTCAAAAGGAGTAATACCTTGCAAAGTTTTGTGAGAAACCCGATTCTGGATGTGTGTGGCACAACTGATAGCCTCGGCCCAAAAGGCGGGATCAAGAGAACGTGCATGAATCATATAGCTAGCCATTTCTTTGAGAGTTCTATTCTTGCATTTTGCAACTCCGTTCTACTGTGGAGTGTATGCTACAGAATGCTGAAGATGAGTCCCCTCAAATGTACAAAAATCCTCAAGTCTCTTGTTCACATATTCCCTTCCATTATCTATACAAAGAATCTTGACCACTTTCCTGGATTGCTTCTCCACATGAGTCTTGAAGTCCTGAAATCTGTCAAATACTTCACTCTTATGAATGAGAAAGTAGACCCAAATGAAGTGGGAGTAGTCATCAATGAAGGTGAGGACATAGCGGGCCTTACTAAATGAAGGTGCTGGAAATGGACCTGCTACATCGTTGTGAACAAGTTGAAGAACTTCCAAAGCTCTCCAAGCTTTCCCTTTATCAAACTTTTCCTCAGGATGCTTGCCCATGGAACAACCTGAACATACACCCTCTGAAAAATTGATTTGAGGTAGACCTATGACCATGTCTTTAGTGCTGAGCTGCTGAAGATAACAGTAGTTGAGGTGACCAAACCGCTCATTCCATAGCTTACTTTCTGAATTTGAATGAGTAAGCAAGGCCCTAGAAGGTGAACTTGGCACAAAGTGGGAGAATGAATAAAGCCTTGAGTTGTCATTGACTTGTCCCATTGCTACCAAGGCATCATCATCAAGTTCCTTTACCACAACTGAATCTGGTGTAAACTCAACCTTTTTCCCATTCCCATAGTGAGTGATTTGGTAGATAGAGAGAAGGTTGGTAGACAAGTTAGGAACATAGAGAACATTCTCAAATGTTCCATCATCCATGTCAACTGAACCTTTCCCTTCAACCTCTACTTGTGTATCATCACCTATGTAAATGTGAGGTACCTTAGATGGCTCCAATGAAGAAAACTGCTCCTTTGTAGAACCCATGTGATATGAGGCACCTGAGTCAAGTATCCACTGTTGTGAAGAACTTGTTGTAGCCACAAATGCTTGCCCTTTTCCCTTAGACTGTGAGGAAGAGGAAGGAGATGAATCCTTCTTTGTGTAGGCAGATGGCAAGTTGATGTTGTTTTTCTTAAGAAGATTAGTTAACTCATCAACTTGCTTTGTGTGGCATCAATGCTCATCATGACCATACTTCTTGCAATATGCACAAGTTGGCTTATCCTTCTTAGGTGGTGTCCCCTTCTTGGAAGAGGATGAAAAATCACCTTGTGATGGAGAGGATGATTGTCCTTTTTCCTGTTGTGGCTTTGACATAGAGTGCTTGTTGTTGTTGTTGGAATCTCTGCCTTGACCTCCTTGATTCCCTTGATTAGCCACCAAAGCCTTGGACTTTGAAGACTTGAGAAGCCCCATGTTCAACAACTTAGATTGTTCCAATATCAACATTTCTGTGAAAGCATCAAATGAAGGCATAACGTAGGAACTCCCCATTGTCAAACGATGAGTTTGGAAGCTAGATACAAATGCTGCATATTCTGGTGCAAGCTTGTCCAACAAGTTGAATATTAACTGAGCATCCTTTTTGTCAATTCCACAATCCTTAAGCTTTGCTCTTAGCTCATTTGCTTTGGTAACATAATCTTGGATTGTATCAAAACTCTTGGGATCCAAGTTGGTGAGCTCATTGTCAATTTTGTAACCTATGATTTCATCAACTTGACCATACAATTTCTGAAACATATCCCAAGCCTCTTTGTTTGTTGTACACTTCTCAATGTGAAAAATGAGGTCATCTGATACATATTTGCATAAAGTTCCAAGAGCCATGCAATTCTTAGTGAGCCATTCTAACTAAGCATTATGATCAGCCTTAGGATCAGGTGTTGCTGCTATTGTTCCATCTATGTAATGCGTGAGACCTTTTTCCATTAATTTGCTCCATACTTTAATTTTCCATGATGCATAATTATGTGGAGTTAAAGGTGGAAATTTATGAGGACTCATTGCAACAAAAATGAAAGAAAACAAGGAAAGAGAGGCACAATCACACAAGACACCCCCCCAAAAGTGATGATTTGGCACTTTATACTTAGTGCGTATACAATGGGCCACTTGCAAAAAATGGCAAAGTGGGCTTCTGATTTCAATTTTACAACTGCCTCAATAAGGCCAAAAGAGACTCAAACTAATAATGCAAGAGATCTAAACTAAGATCCAAGCAATTTACAAGTACCAAATAGGCCAAATAAGACCAATATCTGAAGGTACAATTTCTACTTAAAATCTCTAAAATCTGTTCACAGATTATGAAAGTAGATGAAAAAACATGCACTTTAAAAAAAAACGGCATCTGAAAAGGAGGTCGTATGAGCTCAAACGAGGCCTTTGAATTTGCAGAATTGAGGATTGGATAGGTACAATTGAGAGAATCTGAAAATTCCAAAAACCTTGTGCACCAAAACCAGAAAATAACCACACCACTGCGAAGAGCACGAAAAAATAGCCCAAATCAAAAAACATTTCACCCAAAAAGGAGCAAAATTGAGCAAGTTATGGGCCTCCAAAGTTGACCCAAAAATCCAAACTGCTCAATGGAGAGGGGTCTAAAAATTTCCAAAGAAAATGCTGACTGGGCGCTGACTGGGTGCTGTTGACTGTGCACTGCTGATTGGGCAGAAGGTATGGATCCCAAAAATAATTTTCAATTTTTTTTTTTTTTTTCAAAAAAAAATTTCAAACTGGAAAATAATTTTCAGAAAAAAAATAAATTTTGTACCATACCGCCTGATTTGGGCAAAAAATTTCCTCCACACCCAAAAATTAATTTTTGCCAAAATAGGTCGAATTTATACTCAATTTTTATGGAAACGGCCTCCCGGACGCAATGGTGAGGTCAAAAACACTCCAAGATGCCTCCAAAAAATGTAGTTCCTCAGATCCGAAAATAGAAGCCTTCCACGATGTCTCCAAAAACCAATCATTGAAGCCCCAATGGCTCTGATACCATGCGAGATTTTGCCAAGATCAAGGGCACAATGAAAAGTATAAAAATAGAGACAAAAGAATGACAAGAACAAACTGTATTCTCATCAATATGAAAATGATCAACTGGATTCACCAATACAATGAATATAGGCCTTCTTATATAGGCAAGGCCATATGGATGTATGAGCACACAATCATGACATGTGGCTCAATGAAAAATAAGGGTAGGTAAGAAATACTAGGGGTAGGTAGGAGAAATAATATAATATTCCACAAGAGGTGGATGACCCACCGAATGTGGAGTGTAAGAACAAAACAAGACCACAAAAGGTGGAATTTCTCCTACAAGCTCTATCCCTATGTGCACACTTCCCTAAGTGTCTCAAATCCAAACTACGAAGAAATGCATTATCCTAAGTTAACTTAAGTAAAGTGTAATAATATCCATAATGAATATTTATTTACACCAACGGGAATTACTATTGAACTAATTATGAGAGTTATTCACATAGCTCCTATTCAATTGGCCAAGGAATATCTACACAAAAAAGGTGATGTAATGAAAATGTCACTAATGAACAATATGCAAGAACTTTCAACTAGAAATGATAGATGTCAAGTAGTCAACAATTGGGTTCCAATAGGAATCAAACTCCTACAAACATTTAGCTTTGGTTTATTATTTATTAGTCCTAGGGAAAGTCAAGTGAACTAATTGTTTTATGTTTTGTGAGACATAATTCAATTGGATATCAAATTCTCACAATCAAGGAATTTTGTGGACATTCATGAATGAACCGGACATGTGAGAAAGGCAAATGAACTATCTTTGAACCAATTCAAGGTACAAATATTGCAAGTAAATACCTTCCTTATCTTAACAAAGTTTGAGAAACTTTCAAAGGGACTAGGGCTAATTTTTGGATTCTCTATCCAAATATGATGAAATATTGGCTCTTTGGCCAAGTCAATTTTAGATACTTTTCTAACACTAGGGAACCAAGATAAAACCTAAGAAAAAGAGGGGATCCATATTTTTCCAAAATAAAAGTGGGGTGTGTTGTCAAAAGGTATGCCAACTAGCAACCAAATAAATATAACAAACATTTTGATGCACTTTATAGACAAAAGAGAGTATAGGTGCAAGATTTCTAATTCTACCCATATATCAGGACTTTCATAAATACCAACTACTAAATAGCATATTTGTCATTAAAGAATAACATGAATTGTTCAAATAAACCTAAGTGTATGCAATAAATTCATTCCTTTCCTTGAATAGCTAGGGAGTACAGATTATTTATATTATGATACATTAAGGGTAAGAGGAAAAGTATGGGGCACCAAAAAGTGGTCATGCTACTTTTTAGTCCCAAACAAGACATGCTAGAATTTTATCAAAAATTAAAAAAGAACATAGAAAAGAGTCTCACCCTCCAAATAGTAGATACCAAGGAACCAAAAGTATGCATACATTGTGAAGTTAACCAAACCATCATAAAATATATTTTCATGATACCAACGAGGTTAAGGATGCAAGTTTTTTTAGTTTTGTTAGTGAAAATGTTGATTAAATAGAAAGAGAGAAATTGTTTTAATTGAATTTTGTTTAATTTTCAAGAATTGAAAATTCCCACCATTTCATCAAAACCCTTATTGGCCAATTTCTAAAAACTCTAGTGATGAACAACCATAGAAAATTCCTCCCATATTGTCTCGATATCCTCCCAATATTTAGGAAAGCATCATAAGGAAATAGGAAATGACAAGAAAGAATTTGAAATATTAATTAAAATTTTGAGAAAACCAAAATCTCCCATTGATCTATTCTTGCCACTTTATTCAAATATCTCATCTTTCACATTGATTTTGTAAGAGGCCAAATTAACACCTAGTCAAAAAAGGAGGGAAGAAGAAAGATAATTTTATGTCGATATATTATCCTAGGGAAAAAAAACCAAAAATTGAAATTTAACTTGTGTGTGAATTATTCATTGACCTGCAAAATGCACTCCTACACAACAGTTGTAGAAGGTTCCTTAACCATTAGTTCCAACAATAAGAGATAAAGAATTTTTTGGGGGATAGATGGTGGATCATTTTATACCATCCTCTATGCATCATTGAGGTCCCATAATACTATTTGAAGAAATTCGATTAGTATTTTTTCCTCAACAAGATCTTAAATTACTTTGAAATCTAGGAGGGTGATCACACAATACTATGCGATGGCATGCCTTGTTGATCACCAAATTAATAAGAACTCACAAGAAATTATAAATAAATAATAGGGCAATAATGTTAGGAAGTTCAGGTATTAATCAGAAAAACAATTTACTTCAATTTGATAGAGTGCTTCAAATGTGACAAGAAATAGAATGTGTTTTCTCAGACAAAAATAATATTCACAATAGATTAGTTTGAGACTTTATTCATATTGGATTCACCAGTTATTACAAGCTATACCGATTCTTACAAGAATCAGTTGACAAACATCTATAGACACCAACTCGCTATAGGTTGCTTCAACCTATCTCCTTACTGGCCTATTCGACCATTCAAGACAAAGAAATTTAGATGGTCTGTGTTCTTGGCCAATTATTCTTAGACCAACGTCCTCTCTCCTTTGTGCCAATCAACTAATTCTATCTTAACCACAACCAACCCCAAATTCACCACAGTCGCTTTACAAATAGAGGGGAAATTTTGGTTCAGTTAGCTAACAACTGCCAACATGGCCCTAGCAACTGACTACCATCACAAGCCCATGTAACTGACTTCCAATGTGTGCAATTATCAATCATTACTCAGGACTTGAATTCTGAAGTGAACACATCTTCCTATCACAATTAACACTTGAATTCTGAAGCCAAGAATAGAAACATGAACAAACAAACCTGCAACAAGAACATGAAGAAACTATGATAGAAGAGAATAGAAATAAACTAAACCAAAACCAAAACTAAAAGAAATAAAACATCAAAAAAACCATGTAAGGAAAAGGAAATGCCCCTGCATCAGACTCCCCAAGAAGAGAAAGAATCATGAGCTCTTTCTCATGAGATCGGTCACATTATATCCCAATTTAGTGATCTTTGGTTTAGTGAGCCAAGAAGAATCCTCCACTGGCCGAGATTGCCACTTAACCAGATATTTGCAGTATTCCTTACCCCGAGTCTTCTTCGCCAATTTTGTATCAAGAATGAATTCAGTTATGGACAGAGTGGAAGGAGTGCCTTGGTATTCTAGATTGACTAGTATCTCTACCTCAACTACACCTTGTTGTTCATCGCCCCTATATGGATAAGGATATGCCACATTGAAGATAGGAGAGATGCCCAAATATGAAGGCACAGTTATTTCATAAGCATTGACAGAGAATTTATGAGAACCTTACAAAGACTCACTTTCTTTATTTGCAGTTTATTGTAAACTCTAGTAGGAAACCTCTCCTTTCTCAGATGAGACAAGACAAAGTATCCAACTTGAAAACAAAGTCCCCTTCGCTTCTTATCAATATGTTGTTTATATTGTTGATTGCAGGATTCAATATTCATCTTGACCTCTTCATGGAGATCATGTATGAGTTTAGCATACTCCTAACATGTTGCACTACATCTTTCCATACTACCAAGATCTCTCAACTCTAACACCCCACTTGGGTGCATACCATATATACAACATAGAATGGGCTAAAAATAGTACTTTGATTAGGAGAATCATTACAAGAAAACTCATCTTGATCCAAAGCTAGATCCCAAGTACCTAGTGTTTTTCCAACAAGACATATCAACACATTACCAAGGCTTTGATTAACAACCTCTGTTTGACCATCCATTTGGGGGTGATAAGTAGAACTGAAACTCAAATTTGTGCTCAATTTCTTTCATAGGGTCCTCCAAAAATGACCAAAAAACTTAGTATCCATGTCAAGGATAATACTCTTTGGAATTCCTTGTAAATGTACTACTTCCTTGGAGAGAAAAATTGCAATGTTAGTGGCATCACTAGTTTTGTTGCAAGGTATGAAATGCACCATTTTAGAAAATCTATCTACCACAACAAATATAGAATCATTTCCTCTTTGAGTGCAAGGAAAACCCAATACATAATCCATACTCATTGATTCCCAAGGACGAGTTGGAAGTGGAAGTGGCTAATAAAGCCCAGCATTTTGGCTTCTCCCTTTGGCATCTTGACAAATGTTTCACCTTTCCACATATCTCCTTATATCTACTTGCATCTTTGGCCAATAATAGTGAGTGTTCAATTGCAAATAGGTCTGTTCTTGTCCAAAGTGACCAACAAGACTACCACAATGTTTTCCTTCAACAAATTATCTCTCATGGATCCTTTGCGAATGCATAAATTATTCCCCTTAAACATAAACCTTCTTGAATCATGAAGTCCACCCATGGCTATTTATTCCTAGAAATTGGATTGTTCCAAGCTTCAAAGTGTTAGCAATATTGCATTATAACAGACAATGAAAGATTGTTGGCATTTCAATAAGGATATTGAGAAGGTTGTTGATGATTATGGACATAACTGATTAAAGATGTTTTACTATCTTGATATTATTATTTTGTCATTGATGTTAAGAAATTGATTTTCTAATTCCATATGATGTTGCCATATCTTGAGAAGTATGATATGAAGATTATAAAGAAGTCGGTAAAGACACAGGAAAGAATATGATGAATAAGGGGATAAGTTATTCAATGGGCAACTCTACCGAGTCAGACAATGATGAGATCTTGATGTTATAGATTGTTTTAACATCATACATATGTTGTAAAATGTAAAGGTTAATACTATACTATGTTATCAAGTAAAGAACCTAGTCGGTAAACCCTACGGTTATCGCTATCGGTTAATGAAGGCAGAATGTCTACTGAGTGAAGTTTAGTATTCACCGAGTTGTAATCAAGCTATAACAAAATGCATTAAATGTTTACATGTGATATTTAATGAATGATGCTGATGAGCTAGAGCGGATCAATGATTGGTAAGCTGTGGAAGTAGTTTGTTAACGAATCTAAGGCAATGGAAAGTTAGCAAGAAGATCTACAGCTCAGATTGAACCACATTACCCTAACACAAGTTCCAAGGTGAATATGCAAGTTCCAAGGCGGGGTAAAACGTTTTCAGATCGAAAGATACATTGAACCTAGACAAGATTGAAGATCTTATGGCTATGATTGATCATGGGAAATGTGATCAATGAGATTAAGCGGTTAGAAGATTGTTTATAAATAGGAAACTGTTGATAAACAATGTATGCGGGCAAGTGTATGCACAAGGATGCTACATAGTGATTACCGAGCATAAAAGCTCGAAGACCTGTTAGAATAACAGAGTATTGATGCCTAGTAGATAGACAAGATTAGTTCTATGTCTAGATTGTATTGAACAAATAGGAATCTGCTTTAGCATTTTAGATGTGAAGTTGCAGATAGATTTTTATTACTGTTATTTTGTGAAAGTGACAGGAAATCTCTTAACTGAGTGGACTTAACAGTCTTATATGTAAATCCTCTAGCAAGGTGACATTCTGATTGAGTGTTTGAAATCCTTTGACAAGGTCACTTCTAACAAAGTGATGATCCTAACAGATTTGAGGGAAATCCCTTAACCGGGTCACATCTAGCATTGTGTTTGTAATCTTTAACAGGATTTTCTTTTGACCGAGCATACTCTAGAAGAGTATATTTCTTAGTGGGTCAGAAATCCCATGGTGGTTTTTCCCTATTTGGGTTTCCACGTTAAATCTGGTGTTATGAGGTTTATATTGTTCATATGCTTTTGAGTTTGCATGTTTGACAATTTTTGGTTATATGACCGATATATGTGTTACCGAGGTTGAATCTGATATTTTTATGGATGATTAAGTTTGTATGATTCACCCCCCCCCCCCCCGCCTCTCATCTTGTTGGCTATTGGATCTATACATATATTAAGTATCAGAACTATCAATTGGTATCAGAGCTTTGGACTCCAAAAGGAAAGTTTAAAGGCACTTGAGTTAAAGATCCAAAGATGTATAAGAGGGATGCACCTAAGCCGAATAAGTCAAGTTTCTCTACATGGCAGAAAAAGATGAAGCTACATCTATCAGGAGTTGGAGAATATGCTATATACTATCTGGAGAATGATTTTGTTGCACCGAGCACCTATCCATTGACTATGGAAGAGATAAAGGCGAAGTAAGAACATATTCAAGAAATGATTGAAATAACATCTGCATTGACCGATTCTAAGTTTAATGATCTAGAAGGATGTACTGATGCAAAGGCAATGTGGACTAATCTCATATCTGTATATGGAGGAGATGAACATGTTCAAAGAGAAAAAGTAGATAGTTTAAGAGGACAACTTGAATCTATGAGGATGAATGAAGGTGAGAACGTAACCCAGTACAGTACAAGACTAAAGGAGCAAGAGGAACTATTGAAGAAAAGGATGTGACAAGTAAGTTGTTAAGAACCCTTCTACCTGCCTATGCAATCCAAGTCTTTGCAATCAATGAATTGAGGTCTGTACCTAATATGCCAGTTTCCTTGGATGCTACTATTGGTAAGCTACATGCATTTGAGTTGAGTAATTTTGATAACAGTGGGTCATCGGTAAATAAAGTTGAATCTGCATTTAGTTCTTTTCATCTGAATGAATCTAATGATTACAATGAAAGAAAGTATAAGTACTCTGAAGGAGATCATAGTGGAGCAAGTGAAAGATTTCGGAAGAACATGGAGGAGGTACACAAACTGTATGAAGAAATCAGAAAGCAAGCAGAGTTTGAAGCACTATTGGCCAAAAGGTTACCGAGAGGCAAAGGTAAGTATAAAGGAAAACTACCTTTGAAATGTTTCAATTGTGATAAGATTGGACATATGGCTTCTAACTGTCCTGACAAAGATTTCACTGAAAAGAGAGATTACCGAGATGACAGACAAAAAGATAATCATTACAGAGGACACGGAGACTTCAGAAGAAGAGATAGAAAGACATGCTTAATTGCTGATGAGGAATCTAAAGATGATAAATCAGATGAGACTGATATAGAGGAAGTTGTTTATGTGGCTATCTAGGATGGATCAGATGAAGAAAGGTATGAAGAAAAAGCCCTAATATCTCACATAAACACTAATGATTCTTGGATTATAGATAGTGGATGCTCACATCATATGACAGGAGATAAACACAAGTTTGTTATGTTAGAAGATTATGATGGAGGCTATGTTAGATTTGGTAGTGATGCACCATGTCTGGTAAGAGGTAAAGGATCCATAACACTTCTTGATAATGAAAGATGCAATGATGTTTATTGGGTTGAAGGTTTGAAATACAATTTGTTGAGTGTAGCACAGCTAAACAACACAGGTTACCGAATAGAATTTCAGGAAGGAATTGTCAAAGTTCATGACAAGAATGGAAAGTTAGCTGCTACCGGGACACAAACAAAAGGTAATACATTTCACCTTGACTCAACTCACAATAAGTGTTTGCATGCAAAGATTGATGATACTTGGTTATGGCATAGAAGGTTTTGTCATGTTAATTTTGATAATCTGATCAAAATAAGTAAGAAGCACCGAGTAAGAGGTCTACCAAGTCTTGAAAAACCTGAGAATGCTATATGCCAAGGATGCCAGATGGGTAAGATGACAAGATCAAGCTTTACAAGTAAGTCGTACACTTCTAAGGGAATTTTAGATCTTGTGCACAGTGATCTTTGTGGTCCTATGAAAGTTCAAAGTTATTATGGTGATAAGTATTTCATATTATTTGTGGATGATTATTCAAGGATGATGTCAGTAATGTTTTTAAAAGAAAAATCAGAAGCTTTCCAAATGTTTAAATGGTACAAGGCTAGAGTTGAAAATGAAACAGGAAGACAACTGAAATGTCTTAGATCAGATAGAGGAGGAGAGTTCACATCTGATGAGTTCAACCTATTTTGCAATGATCATGGTATTAAAAGACAAGTCTCTGCACTGAGAACTCCATAGTAGAATGGAATAGCTGAAAGAAGAAACAGATCTATTGTGGATTGTGCTAGAACATTGATGATTGAGAAGAAGGTTCCACAAACATTTTGGAGAGAAGCAATAAGCACAGTTGTTTACACCTTGAACCGAGTTCAATTGAAGAAAGGTACTTTGAAGACACCTTATGAAATCTAGTATGGCAAGAAACCTAATGCAAGTTATTTTAAAATCTTTGGAAGTAAATGCTATGTTCATAAAGATGATAGAAATGGCAAGTTTGATCAGAAAAGTGAAGAAGGAACATTTCTAGGATATTCTTCCAGAAGCAAAGCATTTAAATATCTGATCAAATCATCTAACAAAATAGTAGAAAGTGCAAATGTGAAAATTGATGAATTTGCAAAAAGAAATGATGAAGGAAATTCCAAAGAACCAGAAGACTATGATGAATTTGTCTATGTGCAACCGAGAAGTTCTACCGAGATAACTGTTGAAGAAAATGAAGAAAATATCTAGTTACCGAGTGATGAAGAAGATCATACAGAGCCTACCGAGCCTGTATTAGCCAAGTATGTCAAAAGACACCATGTACCAAGTCAGATTATAGGAGATAAGGATGATCCAGTGATGACAAGGAACAAACTGAGATAGAACACATGTTTGATATCTGAATTTGAACCGAGAATAGTGAAAGAGGCATTTAATAGTGAAGATTGGATAAATGATATGACAGAAGAGATTGATCAAATCAAGAAGAATGACACATGGACATTGGTCCCAAGACCAAAGGACAAAAATGTAATCGGTACAAAGTGGATCTTCAGAAACAAGCTAAATGAAAAAGGTGAGGTCATTCGGAACAAAGCAAGACTAGTTTGCAAAGGTTATGCCCAAGAAGAAGGAATTGATTATGGTGAGACTTTTGCACCTGTTGCTAGACTTGAAGGAGTAAGAACATTGTTGGCATATGCTACTTTCAAGAATTTCAGGGTATATCAAATGGATGTCAAATCTGCATTTCTGAATTGAATATTAGAAGAAGAAGTTTTCATTAAACAACCTGAAGGATTTGTTGAAGACAATAATAAAGATCAGGTATGCAAATTGAACAAAGCTTTATATGGTCTGAAACAAGCACCAAGAGCATGGTATGAAAGATTGCACTCTTATTTGATTAAGATTGGTTTTATAAGGACAAGTGAGAACAACAACATGTACATGAAGAATGATGAAAATGGAATACTAATCTCAGCTATATTTATTGATGATATTATATTTTGTGGAAATGACTCTTTATGCAAGAACTTTGGAAATGAAATGAGCAAAGAATTTGAGATGTCATTAATCAGTGAGATAAAGTATTTTATAGGCTTACAGACACTACAAATGAAAAATGAGATTTTCATTACCCAATCCAAGTACATAAAGGAAATCTTGAAGAAATTTGGAATGGAGGATTCAAAACCAGTAAGTACTCCTATGACTACCAACTATAAACTATCAAAGAATGATGAATCTGCATCTATTGATGAGACACTCTACCGATCCATGATTGGAAAGTTGCAATATGTTGTTCACAACAGGCCAGATATAGCACATGCAGTAGGTATTGTTGCAAGATTCTTTGCAGATCCTAAGGAAATACACATGACAACAATCAAAAGAATTTTCAAATACTTAAAAGGCACTAAAGAGTATGGCTTAGTATATCAAAAAGGAAATGATTTTGATTTAAAAGTTTATACTGATGCTGATTGGGTAGGCAACATTGATGACAGGAAAAGAACAAGTGGAGGAGCTTTCTTCTTAGGAGAAAGACTAGTGAGTTGGCTTAGCAAGAAACAAGGATGTGTTTCTCAGTCAACAGCAGAAGCTGAATACGTTGCTGCAGCACTGAATTGTACCAACATTGCATGGATCAAACAACTGTTGGAAGGTATAAATGAGAAAGTTACCGAGCCAGTAACTATATTCCGTGACAATACTAGTGCCATTAATATTTCAAAGAATCCTGTTATGCACTCTAAGACAAAGCACATATCTATCAAATATCATTATCTTAGAGAAGAAGCTCAAGAGAAGAAAGTGGTGTTGGAATATGTTAACACAAAGGTGCAAATAGCAGATATCTTCACCAAGCCACTACCAAAGGACACTTTTGAATATCTCAGAAGTAAGTTAGGGGTCCTACCCCTATCTTCTACTCACTGACTGAGTTCGGTGAAAGCATCAATTCGATGACTCTATTGAATATCTTTTGGGGAGTTGATGCTGGAGTGATACACTTTAGAATGTTTTTCTGAAAGTGTACTAGAATTAATACTAGAATTAATACTAGAATAATATAGAGAATGATATAGGGAACAAGAATTGAAAACAAATACTCTGACCGAGACTCAGTTGATACACAATAGCAGGAAATAACTTCTTACAGAAAGAAATTATGTTTTAGTTCAATTCTTTTTGGCATTGTTGTCAAAGGGGGAGAAGACTATTATGGGGGAGAAGATCTACCAAAGGGATAGAAGACCTGAGAAGACTGAGAGAAGACTACAAATTGAAATAAAGACTAAAAATAGAAGAGAAGTCTAATGCATGGGGGAGAACATTTCAGCATTTCAGAATCACAGCAATCCGAATCTTTTAAAGGTCAAATCAATTGGTTTTGCCATCAATGCCAAAGGGGGAGATTGTTGGCAATATTGCATTATAATAGATAATGAAAGATTGTTGCCATTTCAATAAGGATATTGAGAAGGTTGTTGATGATTATGGACATAACTGATTAAAGATATTTTACTATCTTGATATTATTATTTTGTCATTGATGTCAAGAAATTGATTTTCTAATTCAGTATGATGTTACCATATCTTGAGAAGTATGATATGAAGATTATAAAGAAGTCGGTAAAGACACAGGAAAGAATATGATGAATAAGGGGATAAGTTATTCAATGGGCAACTCTACCGAGTCGGACAATGATGAGATCTTGATGTTTTAGATTGTTTTAACATCATACATATGTTGTAAAATGTAAAGGTTAATACTATACTATGTTATCAAGCAAAGAACCTAGTCGGTAAACCCTAAGGTTATCGCTATCGGTTAATGAAGGTAGAATGTCTACCGAGTGAAGTTTAGTATTCACCGAGTTGTAACCGAGCTATAACAAAATGCATTAAATGTTTACATGTGATATTTAATGAATGATGTTGATGAGCTGGAGTGGATCAATGATTGGTAAGCTGTGGAAGTAGTTTGTTAATGAATCTAAGGCAATGGAAAGTCAGCAAGAAGATCTACAACTCAGATTGAACCGCATTACCCTAACACAAGTTCTAAGGTGAATATACAAGTTCCAAGGCAGGGTAAAACATTTTCAGATCGAAAGATACATTGAACCTGGACAAGATTGAAGATCTGATGGCTATGATTTATCATGGGAAATGTGATCAATGAGATTAAGCGGTTAGAAGATTGTTTATAAATAGGAAACTGTTGATAAACAATGTATGCGGGCAAGTGTATACACAGGGATGTTACATAGTGATTACCAAGCATAGAAGCTTGAAGACCTATTAGAATAACAGAGTATTGATGCCCAACAGATAGACAAGATTAGTTCTATGTCTAGATTGTATTGAACAAATAGGAATCTGCTTTAGCATTTTAGATGTGAAGTTGCAGATAGATTTTTATTACTGTTATTTTGTGAAAGTGACAGGAAATCTCTTAACCGAGTGGACTTAACAGTCTTATATGTAAATCCTCTAGCAAGGTGACATTCTGATTGAGTGTTTGAAATCCTTTGACAAGGTCACTTCTAACAAAGTGAAGATCCTAACAGATCTAAGGGAAATCCCTTAACTGAGTCACATCTAGCAATGTGTTTGTAATCTTTAACAGGATTTTCTTTTAACCGAGCATACTCTAGAAGAGTATATTTCTTAGTGGGTCCGAAATCCCACAGTGGTTTTTCCCTATTTGGGTTTCCACGTTAAATCTGGTGTTATGAGGTTTATATTGTTCATATGCTTTTGAGTTTACATGTTTGACAGTTTTTGGTTATATGATTGATATATGTGTTACCGAGGTTGAATCTGATGTTTTTATGGATGATTAAGTTTGTATGATTCACCCTCCCCCCCTCTCATCTTGTTGGCTATTGGATCTATACTTATATTAAGTATCAGAACTATCACAAAGGCCTCTTTAAAATCTGCATCCTTTACATACAACTCTTTTAAACTTCCAAAACCCACACTATTAGCTTGTATTTCATAAGGCAACAAATTATTTCTACTCAAAGAATCAACAACTCTATTCATTTGCCCACTTTTATGTTTCAAAACAAAGTTAAAACTTTGGGGATACTCAACCCACTTTGCATGTCTTTGATTCAACTTGTGTTGTCTATTTATAAACTATAGAGCTTGATTATCTGTATACATAATAAATTCCCTGGGTAACAAATAATGCCTCCATTTCTTTAAGGACTGAACCAAAGTATAAAATTCCAAACCATAAGAAGAATACTTCCTTGTAGCCTCATTTAATTTCTCACTAAGGTATGCTATCGGTTTACCTTTTTGACTGAGGACTACCCCAATAGCCAAGCCACTAGCATCACGCTCCAATTGAAACACTTTGTCAAAATTAGGAAAAGAAAGAATGGGTTGCTCACTTACCCTTTGTTTAAGAAATTTAAAACTTTCTTCAACCTTCCTAGTCCATTCAAAATTTCTCTTATTCCCCTTAATAGTCTCAAGGATGGGAGCAACAACATGACTAAAATTTCTTATAAATATTTTGTAAAAACTTGTTAACCCATGAAAACTCCTTACCTCCATTACACTCTTTGGTGTGGGCCAATCAAGAATGCCTTGAACTTTTTCCTTGTCCATATTTAGTCCATCCTTGGACACCGTAAAGCCAAAGTAGACTAGTTTGGTTTGTAAAAAGACATACTTCTTGAGATTTATCTGTAACTTCTCCTCATGTAGCCTCCTCAATACTTGTCTCAAATGATCTAGATTCTCTTCTTTAGACTTTCTAAGCACCAAAATTTCATCCAAATATATAATCACAAATTTACCAAGTAATGGATTCAAAACCTCATTCATTAGCCTCATAAAAGTGTTGGGTGCATTAGACAATCCAAAAGGCATAACCAACCATTCATAAAAACCATCACTAGTCTTGAAGGTTTTCTTTCATTCATCACCCGGTCTGATTCTTATTTCATGGTAGCCACTTTTCAAGTCTATCTTAGAAAAATAAATAGAACCACTCAAACAATCCATTAAGTCTTCAATTATAGGAATGGGTAACCTATAGCTTATGGTAATTTTATTTATAGCCCTTGAATTAGTGCACATACGTCATTCCCCTCCTTTATTTGGCACAAGTATTGTAGGAACATAACAAGGACTTAGGCTTTCTCTTATCAATCCTTTCTTCAAAAGGTCCTCCACTTGCTTTCTTATCTCTTCATTTTCCATAGGTGTCAACCTATAAGCTTCCTTGTTTGGAAGTCTAGCTCTTGGAATCAAATCCATATGGTGGCTAATGCTTCTCATTGGTGGAAACTCATGGGAAAATCAAATGCAATAATATCTAAATGGTCATTCAAAAGAACCTACACTTCAGGAGGAAAATCATCAAGTTTCATGGTGGTAAACATATGCCTATGTTTAAGAACCAAAGCAAATGCTACCTCTTCATTTTTTTATTTCACAGATGAATTCCTTACCACTTACCAACATCACCTTACTACTACTATTGTCTAGTTCTTGTTCCTTCATAGGCATCAAAGTATGTTTCATTCCATCTTTCTCAATTGTATAGGTGTTCTCCCTACCATTATGCACTGCTTTCTTGTCAAATTGCCACAACCTTCCAAGAAATACATGACAAACATCCATGGGCATTACATAACATAACACATTATCTTTATAACTTCCAATTTGAAAATCAAAATAGGTCTTCTCATTTACTAACCATTGATCTATCCTTTTTGTAACCATGATACTTTATAAGGAGATGGATGCTTGATCCTTTTAAGCTCTAACTTATCTACCATCTCTTCTACAACAATGTTATCCATAGTACCACTATCAATAATCAATCTACAACATTTAACTTTAGACTTACATTCGATTTTGAATAAGTCACTCCCTTGAATTTCCTTTTGGGGCTTCAAAAATACCCTCTTCAACAATAACAACTCTCTTGATTTTGGCTCCTCTTTATGGTGAATAGGTGACCCCACACTTTATTCATCAACATGAATAATTTGATTACTTCCTTCAAACTTCATATGTCATTCTTGAGAAGACTTGGAACATTACCAAGTCATGTGCCCAGGGTAAATGCATAAAGTTGGGTCCCAATCCCACAGAAGTCTGTGGGTTGGGAAAAGAGCCCGCTAGAAACGGGTGCTCGATTTTTACAAATCGGGCACCCATTTTGCTTTGGGTGCCCAAGCCATTCAAAAGCGGGCGCCTGAAGCTAAACGAACTCCCGATTTGAAAAAAACGGGCGCCCATTTCTTGAATGTATTTATTTATTTATTTTAAACCATTTTCCATCATTTTCACTGTTTCAAAAATGGGTAAACGTTTCATAGGAGCACGGGTACCCATTTTTTTCATCCTAGCTGACCCCCCAGACCATTTCTTACCTCCTTCCAGGTACGTAGTTCTATTTTTTATATTTTGTTTTATTTATTTTTATTATTTTTCATTAAAAAATATTAATTTATTGTTATTATTTTTCATTAAAAAAATGTTAATTTATTGTTATTTTTTAGTTTTAGTGTTTTAAAGTTTGAAAAACATTTTTTTATTTTATTTTATTTCATGTTTAAAATAGTTTTTAGTTTTTAAATATTGTAAAAAACATGAATAGTAAAAACCGTAGGAAAAAAACAAAAAACATAAACATAAATGAACAATAAACATTAGACACAAAAAATAGACAATAAACCCTGAATAGAAAAACGAACACTAAACCCTAGATAGAAAAAAATGAACAATAAACCCTAGAAAATAAACAAACAAAAAACCCTAAAAAATTAACAAACAATAAACCCTAGATGAAAATCAACAATAAACCCCCCTTCTCTCTACACACACACACGTACACGTTACCATCTCTATCATTATGCTCTCTCTCTCCCTCTCTCTCAACCTCTCATTATCCCCTCTCTCTCTCTCTCACACAGATTACCCCCTCTCTCTCTCTCTCACCCACACACACACACATTACCCCCTCTCTCTCTTTCACACGTTACCCTCTCTCTATCATTACCTACTCTCTATCTCTCAAATTATCTATTCTCTCTCTAACTCATTGTATCTCAAATTACCTACTCTGCCTCTCTCTCTCTCTCTCTCTATTTTTATCACGCATAAAATTTTGAATGTTTAAATTTATATTTCTAAATGTTGTATTTAATTATAGGATTCTTTTGTAAAAGTTAGATGTTTAATTTATGTTTAAATTGAACTTTAAAATGATAATGAATATGAATGTGTTTTTTTGTGTGTGTGAAAAATAGGGTTCTTAAATTTGATAATACTCTGACTATCACTATTAATCCTCACTACTTCCTAACTTAGCCCAATCTCTAAAGATATACTATATATTTACAAACATGATAACACGTCCTTTTTCTTATTTGTTCTCTTTGCTTTATCCTTTTATCTTCCTCTAATAACCAATGCCTCCTTTTTATAGTAAATACCCCCCTAATAAGAGAGATAAAACAAGAATACAAAACTCCCCATAAAGAAGTAGGTCACATGCTAATGATGAAAGATTGAAGAAAAAACATGATCCATTACTTGCAAACAACATTTTTTTTCTTTTAGGAAGAAATAAATGCATTGGTGACTGGAAATGTCATTATAATAAGTTGGGTAAATAAAAAATTGAAATCTAAATAGACTTGTGTCTCTAAAAACTTCATAAATATTCACATGTTGGAACAAAATGATGATAAAGAATTTTGTGAGGATTGAAGTAGAATGAGCGCCAAAGATAATATGATGGGTTGCCAATGATGGCATAGCTATCATGAAAGAGGATATCAATATCCTCAAAATAATATTTAACATATGTAATTCTAAACTCCTCAAACAAGGATAATATATTCAAAAGATATGAATCCCAAGTGGTCATGTTTAGAAAGTGATTAATGCAATGCTAGAATAAATCAGTTGGGTTTATGGAATTGGTGATAATAATCTAAAATAATAAAAAACATAAGATGGATATTAGGTCTTGATAGGATGAATATTTAAAGAATGAGACAAGCCTCTAAATTGTCAAAACATGCAAGACCTATGATATAATAGATTTCCTCTTAAGTATCACCATCAAAGGGTATGTTATCTTCATCTACAAAAGGAATGAAACAATCTACAATAGGATCCTCTAGGAATGGAGAGATATGAAGGTCTCCATGGATCTCCTAAAGTCTATTCTAAAGTGTGTGGGGGAAATCAATATCCAATGCAATACACATAGAATCATGATCTTGATACTAGATCAAATCACTCCTACATGGTCAATGATGTTACACCAAGATTATATAATTTCTAGTGTTTCTAGTTTAGGTATGAGTCTATACATAAAAGGAAAATGATTACACCACCTAAAACTTATCAAGATATAATTTTACAAAAGAATCATAGTTATCCCATTCTAATTTTACCACAAAAGAATGAATAGATCTAAACTTATGATACCTCCTCAAATAAAAAATTAAAAGATCAATAAAACCAATACATATAAAACATATCAAACAAATTCATCTCATGTAAGATGGTCATTTTCAAGGGCCAAGATGTCCAAGTAAATGACTAGAATGTGAAATCACAAAAAATAAAATATAAAATATGAGGGAATATTCTAGAAAATAATTGTGTGATCTATGAAGATTTATGAACCACCTTTTGAATGCCACATGAAGCATGAAAAAATATGCTCTCTATCAAAAGTTACGAGGTTTTAAATTTGCATAGCTTGATTTAAGTTAAGAGGACAATAAATCACACTACTAGCAGATTTAATAAAAATAAGAATCAAATATAGATCAATATTGGAATCACATTTTGTGGGTTGCGACTTTGAACAAGAAAATACCAATATAAAATTGAATATAAAAAAAATAGAGTTTTTTTTTTGTTTTAACTCCTCCAAGAGTAGAGAACCTACTATTTATTCAAGCTTCAACTTAGTGTAGTACTACTAGTTGCGATCACTAAATCATCCCATGATTCTAGCAAAGAACACAACAAAGCAGTACATGTATTGACAAGTTCATAGATATAACTTATGACTTTAATGAATTTAGTTAAAACCAAAAGAGAGTAGCTGAATCAATTCCTATCAAGTTGAAAATATAAAGTGGTAGCCTAATTGATGATAATGGTTAAATATTGCAAGGGTACTAAATTGTAATTCCGTGGAAGTTACCTTCTTTGAAAAGATGAACTACACAACGCTACCATTAAACTATGATGTATGTACGGGTCCACACAGTGAGGCTGCCCCTGGAGGAGATGGTGATTTTGATGGTGTTGATGCTTCCCATGGTCATTATGATGATGTCGAGGAGGCTACACATGCTGATGCCATCTCTTCATATGTTGATCTCATGTGGGCAGACGATGATCAGCCTACAGAGGTACACATTTATTTATATAATTTACATTGCAATATTAAATTCCTTATATATACACATATGAACCATAACATGAGTCAATTTTTTTCTAAACAAAGGATGGATCATACCACATCATTGAGGAACCGACATCATGTTACCTCGATACCTAGAGATGTTGGTGCCCCATTAATGGCATACACTTTCATCTAGATACATTGTATTGATTTGTACATTTAAAATAAACAATAAAAAATTTAATGTAATGATAAGTATGATATGTTTTTTCAATTTTGTAGGGTGCTTCATGTAGCACTGAGGTGGGTAGTTCTTCACATGACTTGTGGACTGCTAAGGCTCAGCCTCATATACCACTAGTATGTTTTTCATCCGTTAATTTGAAGTGTTTATATGCTTACTAATTTATGTACAACTTTGATTCATGTTCATTATTTTTTGCAATTGTAGGCTTCTGGATTGTTTGATGGTGCATCACATGTATGTTTTTTTGCGATAAACTTGTAGTATATATATATATATATATATATATATATACACTTTATAATTTATGTATATATACAAGTTTGATTCATGCTTTATATATGTTGTTCAGGTCAATACCACTACTAGTATTGGTATGGCTATGGGATTGAGCCAGATGAAACCATCGACATTGTCATTTGCGGTAATGATTAGAAAAATAATTTCTAATTTGTTTATACTGTGTACCTGGCTTTTATAGGGATTGTCAAAATTGATGTACAATGTTTGTTTTGCAGGACTTGACTACAACCACTTTTCATGTTCATGATAGTGGACCTCCACATACCAGTGAGGGCATTGTAGAGTACGGTCTTATGGTAATTTATTTTAAATTTTTAGTATTTAATTACTTTATAAGTGAATTATGCAAGTAACTTCTTCTCATGTTAAATCTTCTTCTCATGTAAAATCTTTTAATAATGTACAGGAGGGTGGAGACACTGATACTGCACACACACAAGATGGTGCATCTCAAGACCACGTGCAGCAGGATGTTCATCTCAACCACCTTCACGTGGAGTGAAGAGGGCTGGAGATGAGATGCACACAAGTTCTTAGATTATATATTTTATATCATGTCAGGTTATTGTATTATGGACTTTTTTATGATGACACTTGTTATGTTATCCTGGGACTTGTTATTATGTGATTATATATAGGACTTCTTGTTATGTGATTATATATAGGACTTGTTGTTATGTGATTATATATAGGACTTTTTATTATGTCATTTATTTGCTATTATGATATTAGGTCGTGTTATGTAATTTGGCGCACTCTAGTGATTATATATGTGATGTTGTTTTGTTATTATGTTATTTGGACTTGTTTTAATGTCATTTCCTTATTATTATTTTTTCAAGACTTGTTATTATGTCATCAAAAATTGTTATGTGATTATATATAGGACTTTTTATTATGTCATTTCATTGCTATTATGATATCAGGTCTTGTTATGTGATTTGGCGCCCTCTAGTGATTATATATATGTGATGTTGTTTTGTGATTATATATGATCTATTTATTACTTTATATTTTAACATTGTGATTGATCATCTTATAGTGCAACAGTTTATAATTCAATAAAATAATTATCCCAATTTACAATAACATCCTATTCTTAAAATAATAATAAAATCAAGAACTTACAATTAATCTATGAAGAGATTACGATAAAATAAATATATCATAAAAAATTAGAATGGTTGTAACACAATTACAATGTGCACAAAATAACATTAAGAAGAAGATAACTAATACAATATTGTTTATGAAACCAAAATTGTATCAAATGTAAACAAATACAATGTTAAAGGGACAAAGAAAAACAATTATCATGATTAAATATAAATTAGTTCACACAAGTAACACAAACTTACATGCATATAAATTTGATTCAACCTAATGTACCATCTGCATCCTCTCTCTTCTGCAATGCGTCTATGATTGTCTCATGCTCTTCTATTGAAAGTGTCTAGAATACCTTATTAGCAGGTCTGCCTTTGTATCTTTCTAATTTGATGTTTGTTCCACCACCAAATGAGAATAGTGTATAATCTTCCTTTTTGATTGGTAGTCTTCATAAGATGGTAAGTCATTCCTTCTTGTTAAGTATTTGCGTAGCCATGTGCCAACTACCACAACAGACCCAACTGGATACCGAAAACCATCATCATCTACTTGATCACATATCAACTTTTTCTTAGGTTCTACACATCTAGCTAGCCAATACTCAACCTGCTCATCATTATCCTCGGGTGCAACAACAACATACACATGTCCTAGAAAGCAAATTTAAGTACATGTAGAAATAAAACTTGTTATAATTTATAATTCAAATACAATCATAAATTATATGACAATACATAAAAATATATAATTTAAAGTTATAAACAATAAATTGAATTAAATTACCAGGTTGTATGAGGTCTGAAACACAACCATAATCTTCTGATGCAAATGCATGATCTGGGTCTTCATTTCTTCTAACATCTTGATATTGTGTCTCACTGGGTGTTAAGGATTTTTGTTTCCATTCTTCAACCCATTTTGTATTCTCGCATTCTTCCCATTCACCTGCAACACAAAATTGACAAAAACATACAAGCTCTCTAGTCCATATAGTCCAAGTGTTAGAATTAGAACTCTTAAATGAATGCCATCTAGCTGACCCATTGATTGTATCACAATCATATCTTGGAAGGATATTCTCCTTTTTAACTAGCCAGAAGAAACGTCTAATTGTAGAGTTCTGACTTGATCCCGTGGATAAAGTTGCACTACACCAATCCACAATTGTACTTGCATTTTTAAATTTAGCCTTTTCCTCGAATTTGAGTTGCTCTCTGCAAAGGGCTCTCTTAACACATGCACCAACACCATCATGTTCTCCTTTCCCATGTCCATCCTCAAAAAAACTCCACATGTGTTTGATACTAGTTTTCTTATGAATCCTACTCAACCAATAAAACATTCTAGCATTCTTGAATTGCCCTGTACAATTGTCAGACCATATTAGATGTTGTGTCATCTGAATTTCTCTCTCCCTCAAATTCTAAAAAAAGGTCTTGAAGCAATACTGGACAAACTCAGATGAGTGTAATTTATTATCACTCATATAGAAATGGTACACTCTCAAAATTTTGCGATCCTCTTCTCTACTATCTGGTGCATGCCTATAGACAATATGGACAAAAAATGATACTTGCACTGAATAGTAGTATTGTGATTGGACCTCATCTTGTGGTGCAAGTGTGTATTTCTCTGCAAAGTCAACAACCGAAAGTATACTACCAATAGGAAATGTATCCTTACATATTTGAAACTGACCATCAAGCCATCTAGCATTTTGAGTTTGTTTAACATATTTAGGTACGATGTTACTCTTAAATTCATTCATAAATGCATGAACACTAACTTTTTATGTGATTAGATCGCATCATCTTCCAACCTTTCCATCCTTCAATGGATACTCAACAGTTTTAAATCTTTTAACATCAACTAATTGTTGTCCGAAGTCATTTGAAATATTTTCATGCAAACATTCATCCAACAATGCAAGATTGCCACATATATCACATACACCAGAAACACATGCATTGAAAAGAAAAAATTTCTCATTTGGTGGGTTGCAAAACAAACTTGATATAAACTCCTTTATAGTTTCAGGTGGTATATTTATACCACATTGTTGGAACATTCCATTACTATGCATGGTAACACGTATATATTGAAATACATCATAATGGTAGCGAAATTGAACATGAGTTTTGCAGCAACATGTGACTCTTTCCTTGTTAATTCAAACATACCAAGGTTTACACTTTTCAAAAGACCTTTAACAAATGCTAATAGTCAACACCTTATCATCCAAATTTTTTTTGTACAATTCAGTTTGAGTCATGTCCAATAGGTGTTTTGGATGTGGATCACGAATTTTTGACCCAACTCTTAATTTTAGAACATCTCTAACATTAGGTGATACTCTCGTATTATCGTGCCAAAAAATTTCGATCAAATTTTTGACTTAACCAGTAAGTTTCACATCAGACCTTGGTAGTCTACCACTAAAATTCCACAATTTGTTTGTCGGATCACTTTCAAAATTAACTCTTCTTTTTACAATTCTTGACAAAGTTTTACGATGAATATTAAGATATCCACTTATGTTACTCATCATTCTTTTATTAGAATTTATTTGGCTTACTAAAGTTGTTGTTATTGCTTGTTGTGCCGCATTTTTATCTTTAGAATGACTTTTTTTTTCGATTGTATCAAAGGCGCTAGCAACCGTCGATACAACTTATTTTAAAGACTTGTCCTTCTTCTTGGGTTTGACATAAAAGCCTAACTTCTTCATCACTTTTTGCATTTTTGTCATTTTAATTAGTTGTACCATGAATTGACATTGAAACCCAAATTTCTTATTATAAAAAAATGTCTAAACAATCTATTTGCATGTGTCCTAATTTGTCTCCATGAAACCAATCTAGGAAGGTTGTCTAGTACGTCACTTTTAATTTCAAATTTTTTATTTGTTTGATTATCATTCAAACATGTTTCATTTTCAATTGGTGTTTCCATGTCTACATACACATTATTGGTTTTAGTTGCAGGTGGATTTTCAATTTCATTTGGAGTTTGAAATTCGGTTTCAATTTCAGTTTCAAATTGAGATCTAGTTTCATTTGGGGTTTCAATTTGGATTTCATTTTCAGTTTCAACTTGAGTTCTAATTTCATTTGGGGTTTGATTTTCAATTGGCGTTTGATTTAATAAGTAACCTGGTTCTACTAAATCACCAATTTCTTCATGAGAAAAAACAAAGGGTTGTGAAGACATACATGTATCGAATAATGGATTAGAAGATGCACCTAAATTAAATGGTTCTATTGTGTTTCCTTCGTCAACATTTATGGTCTCATTGATGTTCTCCTCTTCTGAAATGATTGTGGAACTTGAAGCTCCTTGTCTCATTCTTGATCTTCTCTCTCATTGATGTATTACCTCCTCCCTATTTGTTGCAATCTCCTCAGTTGTCAAAACCTTCCTTTGCCTCTTCCTGCGTTGATTTGATCCCATGGCTGCACCAAATTTTGAATTCAAATCGATCTCCTTACCAAATCGACAATAAGACAAAAAAAGAGAATGATTAATCAAAACATTCTCTTTGCAGATTGTACTTGTTAGGCAATGATTGAAAAATCATTCAATCATTGGGATTTGTGCTTGTGGGCCAGATTCTGGCCCAACAGATCTTTTCAGAAACGAGCGCCCGTTATTTAATGAAACGGGTGCCCGTTTTATAATTAGGTGCCCGTTTGTTAAAATTAGGGGCGGGAAACAACCCTTAGCATTGTTTTTTGCTTCGGGGTAGGCTTGGTCCCACCAAGTCTATGCTTGCACCTCCAAAAAAATGACTAAGGTAAAATGACATTAGATTTCTACCTTGGCCTAATTTTTTAAGGGCCTTTCTGATTGAATTTTTTGACGAAATGAAAACCCATTAGAGTTTTCAACGTCCCGATTTCAGAAATATAAATTTCATATTGATAAGATTATTTTTACTATTTTTGTATTATTTATTAATCAAAAGTGGAACCTAAACCTAAAATACCAAGGTTCATTAAACCTTTAATAACTTTTTTTTTTGTAGGATTTTAGAAAAAATAAATTATATGACATCGATCTAAATACAATTCTTTTGAATATTAAAAAAAAATTGAAAAATATGAAATTTTCATCAAATTATGGTGGTCGTACACCTGATGTTTTGAAAATATACTTTATTGTCAGTTAAAAATTAATAAAAAAATATTTATTCAATAAAAAAGTAAGAAAAAATATTCTCATCAATATTTGGTGTCTTAGGTATCGTTTCCCAAAAGGATTTGCAAAAATTCATTTATTTGCATATAAAAAGGGTGGTCGTACACATGTGGTATGGTCCTGAAATAGGCACTTTGAAAAAATGGTTTTTAAACATACCTACTAAAAAGTGATTTCTACCATGTGGGTATTAAAATAAATTACATATTTGAAAAGTAGACTTAGAGCACTACATTTTCTATTACTGAAGTTTTTTGAGATTCAATCTCTAAGTGCATCAAATTTTGACATCAATCAATAGAAAATTTGAAAAACAAAGAACACACTTCCACTTTTTGCCCAAAAGCAGGACTCAACTTCTTGTAGCCACCCCCCAACTTGGGTGCACTTGAAGCATTTCCCAAAGAATCCTCTTCCTCTACCTTGTGAACCATCTCTTCCATAGGATCTTCCACCTTTGTTTTGGTAATCTCCTCTATCATTATTGGTTGTTCCACTACCACTTCCAGCCTCTTCTCCTTGATGGTGTTGTTGTCCTCTACCAAATTATTGGCCCCTTCCTCTAAAACCTCTTCCTCTCTTCTTCTCTTGTTGATTTTCCTTTCACTGTAGTTTCTTGATGGAGTCATGGTCCGATGGGTCCTCAAAGAGAACTGACCATATCCTGCACCAAGAGTAACACAACAAAAGAAAAAATAACACATAGAATTATTATAGAATCAGACATCCGCATTGTCATATATTTATCATAGAACCTCTGGTAATCAACCGGTTACATGTAGGATAACATGCCAGATTAAAATCCATCTGAAACTCTTAGAGTTATCTGAATCTTTAATCATGAATCTATAACCTCGCACTAACCAATATTCCTCTAATGACTACAGAAAATAATATATATATATATATATATATCCTTTGGAACACATTCGGGTTGGCCACAAGAGATTTCATTAACCAAGGAAGGAAAATGAAATGTGTAAGATAGGTTGGCCCCAAAACGTGAAGATCTCATCCACCAAGAACAATCTGGAAGTGTGGACCGCAAAGGAAGGTCGACCAAGGTCCTAAGAATATTGATCGTGGTACCAAACTGATCTGCAATCCAAGAAAGCACTCTGGAAAAGAAGATATCTCCAACTTAGACAATAAGCTCAAAACCACTCTGGAACCTAGAAACAATTACTCCAAAAGGAACAACTCACCAGAAAAGAACCCTAATGAACTAGAAATATGGAATAATGCACAACACGCTTAGAACCCAAAAATATGATCCACAACGAAAGACAAACAACTATCAAAATACACTGAAAGGAATGCAAAAAAACTACTACATGAACTGAACAAGAACCAAAATAAGGAAATATTTTTGGTTGATGCAAGATTTCTCATAGACCGAGAATGCTCCAGCATCAGACATCCCAGGTAGAAAGAGATGTTCCATGAGTGGCAACTCATGAGCATTGAAAATAATTCATAATATAAACCCTATGCTCATTTTTGTTCCAAAGATCTTCCTTGTCTACAAACTACTTCCTTTCCTCTTCTGTAACCTCAGCCATACTCTCCAACTTCAGGTTCTCTTTATTCTTCTTGCCTTGCTTCTTACCTGCACACTATCTCTTCTTACTTCTTCTCTCTTTACTCTATAGCTCGAATTTATTTCTACCACAAGACTTCATCTAGTTTGCCACCATAACCTTATGACCATTTGGTTCCATCCTACTATCAAACTTACCTACTAAATTCTTCTACAAATCCATGCCACCAACTGATGTAGCCTCTGCAATCAACTTCTTATTACTGCAACTCTTCCCAAGACTCAAATTTCTCACTTCTTTCTCCTTCTTCCTCAAGGAAGTCAAAGTGAACATTTGCCCATCCTTCTAATAGTGATCAGTTTTCTTCTACAATCATAAATAGCTCTTCGATCAAACTTCCAAGGTCTACCCAAAAAAACATGACAAGAACTCATAAACACAACATCACATAAGACCTCATCTCTAAAAGGTCCAATATTAAAATGCACTAAAAACTACTCCTTCACTTCTATCTTTTGATCGTCTTCTAAACAAATTACCTTGTAATGATAAGGATGCTTAAGCCTCTGCAATCCAAGCTTCTCCACCATCTCCTCAGATACCAAATTATCAGTACTTCCAATATCCACAATAACCTTAAAACACTTACCACTTGATTTGCATACAATCCAAAAAAGACTCCTTCTCTAAGTAGGTTCGGTATCTTCACTGCCCTGCTTCATCAAGTTTCTCCTAAACATAAGAGATTCTCCCTGCTTCGGTGCACATTCATATTCAGTGATTCTAGCTTCTTGATCCTCATTTTCCACACAATTTCTTTCCACCCCTTGCTTGCACTCATAAGATCTATGTTCGATCTCTCCACACTTGAAACATCTGCCCAAAAAATCCCCTACTGCTACTACCACTTCCTTTTCTCTCTGTCTTCTGATTCAGTTCTTTATTCCACTTAGGTTTTAGTTCTTTATTCACTTTCTACTTCTCTAAACTATCACTCATTTGCGCCTTATATCTTTCTTTTTCTCTAGGGTTATTATGTAGTCTTCTTTTCACTTTCTCGTCATCTTTCAAACCATATTGGTAAGCCTCCTCAACTGTAGAAATATTTAGCATACTCATCTCATCCTGAATGTTAAATGCAAGTCCATTTATGTATATAGCCACCTTCTCCCTGTCCATCTCTCTATGTCCAAATATAATCATTACCTTGTGTAATTCCTCAGTATATTCTTTCACACTCATGTTTCTCTAATTCAGGTTCTGCAACTTCTTGAACAATTCCAACTCATAGTCTCCTGGAATGAACTTAGCCTTCAATCTTGCAGCCATCTGTCTCCATTGGGTGATCTTCATTTCACCATTCTCCACTTTGTCTCTCTGCAAGTCTTTCCACCATAAGGAAGCATTCCCTTTCAATTTAGTTTGTGCCAACCTAACCCTCTACGAGTCCTTAATATCCTCAAATTCAAAGTAGTCCTCCAACTCTCCAATCCAATCAATCAAATCCTTTGGATTCAACATCCCAAAAAAGTTTGAAATCTCCACTTTATGTATTTTAGTTGCTTGAACAACCACTCTCAGAAATCTTTCCTCTCTCTCGTCTTTTGGTCCTTTAGCCTCTTTCGCCTCAATCTCTTCTGCAGCTTCTTCATATTCATCCCCAAATTCTGAATTCCTCTGCAAACCAGCCAATGTGCTCTGGATCTCATTCCTCATCTCATTCTTGAAATCCTCCATCATTTTCTCTACCCTCAGCGGGTTCATCCTTCTAGGCGGCATCTCCTCCTTTGATCCAGTGCAACAGCCTCAACTAGGTGATCTGACTACAGATATAAATTGCCTCACACTCGGAGATCTGTTCACCCAAAAAAATGCCTCAAGGTTCGCAACCAACTCTAATACCACTTGATGCAACCATGGTCTAGTAGGTTCTCAAAGAGAACTATCCATATCATGTAGCAAGAGTAACACAACAGAAACATAAACAACATAGAAATATTACAGAATTAGACATTCGCATCGTCATATATTTATCATAGAACATCTGGTAATCAACCGGTTACATGCATGCCAACATGCCAGATTACAATCCATCCATAACTCTTAGAGTTATCCAGATCTCTAATCATGAATCTATAACCTCACACTAATCGATATCCCTCTAATGACTACAGAAAACTATATATATATATATATATATTCCTACAGAACACATTCAGGTTGGCCACAAAAGATTACATTAACCAAGGAAGGAAAATGAAACGTGTAAGACAGGTTGGCCCCAAAACGTGAAGATCTCATCCACCAAGAACAATCCAGAAGTATGGACCACAAAAGAAGGTTGGCCAAGGGCCTAAGAATATCGAGTGTGGTGCCAAATTGATTCACAATCCAAGAAATCTCTCTGGAAAAGAAGAAATCTCCAACTTAGATGATAAGCTCAAAACTACTCCGGAACCTAGAAACAATTACTCTGGAAGGAACAACTCACCGGAAAAGAACCCAAATGAACTATAAATATGGAATAATACACAATAACACATCTAGAACCTAAAAAATTTGATCCGCAACGAAACATAAACAGCTATCAGAATACATTGAAAGGAACAAGGAAAAACTGCTACATGAACTGAACAAGAATAAAACTAAGGAAATATTTTTTGTTGATGCAAGAATGCTCATAGACCAGGGATTCTCTTACATCATTTCTCCTCTTCCTTTAAGGAAAGTTGATAAGTCTCTTTAAGGCTTCTAGGGGACATAGTTCTTAATTTATCTTGCAAGCTATACTTCAGACAATGACATATATCTGGCTATTTTCTCCATATCTTCCTCACTATGGCTAGACCAGATCACCAACTTATAAAATTCTATAGTGTAATCTTTGACTGTCATGTATTTTTGTTTCAAATTATGTAATCTCTTAAATAAATTTGTTTGATAGTCTCTAGGAAGGAACTTGGCTTTCAACTTTGCAACCATTAAATCCCACGAACTAATCTTCTCTTTGTTCTTCCTTCTTCTCTTAGATTGGACAAATTCCCACCACATAGCAACATGGCCTTTCAATCTAGTGCAAGGGTATGTGCAGGATCATGGTGTGCCAAAACAGGCCCTTAAGTGGCAATGAAATTTCAAAAAATCAGAGTTATGCAACTTGACATGAAAAATTGAGTAAGCTATGAACATTATTTTTAAAATATGTAAGAAGAGAATCTATAGAAAATTGAATGTAGTGTTTTTTGAAAAAAAAATTCTATTTGATGAAAATTTCAAATTTCAATGCAGTGGTACAAAAATTTCAGGAAAAAGATAAGAAGTAGGTGTATGTTTGACCACTCTAATCACAATCAAATCATAATATTTTTTTATAAGATTTATAATATAAGTATTAGACTCATGTCCGGATGTGACATATTTTTTTATAATTTTTTATAACGTAAATAATTATTTATGAATTTTTTACTACAACTTTTCAGAAATTCAAAAACTCCTACATCTGGCCACCTTAACTTGGTCAAAACCTTATGAAATTCAATTTTTTTTAATGTTTCCCTATAGTAGACGAAGCATAGGATGTGACGCATGTTTCAGATTCAAAAAATGTTATGCGGTTTGAAAGTTATGAGTATTTTTCAATCAGTCTATCAATCAAGACTTTTGTTAGAATTCAATTAGAAAATAAATAATAATTACTTATTAAAGTTGAAATAAGACAAGCCTTATATTGCTGGAAAGTTGAGAATGTTCTTAAAAAACCCTTTTCATTTTATCAATTTTGGCTATACAAAAAGTCGTCAGTCACTAGTGTAAAGTCTGGAAAATCAAGGAATACTGGAAAAACACATTTTTTCAGTTGACTTTCTAGGCTTGTCACTTCCAAGCCAAATCCCAAAGTGAACCCGAACCAAAATATGGAGGGAAATTTATGTTTTAAAATCGGTTATCCGATTTTATCGGATATCCAATTAAATCGGATATCCGATTTTTGAAATATATTTTAGTAAATTGGGCATAACTTTTGCGTTTTATATTGAAATTTTGACTTTTTACAAGCGTTGGAAAGGTAATTAAGAGCTCTATGATATGGAATAGGTATACTTTCAATTATTTTTTTTAAAAATAATTATAATTCATTTAAATTCATCCTTCATTTTTGAAACATAAAAAACTCATGACTTTTTCATATGATTTCCCTATTGCATGAAGTTTTGTAACAGTCGTCTCAAAATAAACTAAATAAATAATTAATTAATAATAGAAAATTTATGAATTTTATTGAGCTCGATAAATTTTGATAAACCATGTTATCTATGTTTGTTCCTTTCTCCACCTCTCTCTCCTTAACCTATCACTCCACCTATTTGTTTCTTCCTCCCTCTCTTTTGTCCATATTTATACATCTCTCTCTAGACCTATATCTCTAACTATCAATGAATACCTCATTAAATCTCTCAAGCTCTACAAGGTGCTTATATTTCTACCTCTTCATAATTTCCTCCTCTATGTCACTCTCTCTTCCCTAAGATCAAGACTAGTCTCTCTGCATTTCCTTCTCATCTCTAGAAACAAAAATCAGAGGGGACAAGGAGAAGCATAGGGACGTATCAAAAAAAGGAGAGGGGGAGAGAGGTGAGAAGGAGAAATTAATTGGGGGGAAGAGAGAGTTTGAGAGAGAGATAGCTATAGGTAATTAGGTCGAAGGCGAAGAGAGAGAGGGAAGGGGTGATTGGGGTGAAGAGAGAATGAGAGGGAGAGTTTGAGATTATTAGGGGGTAGGAGGAGAGGAGGAGAGGGGAAATTATCAACAAAGAGAGAAGAGAGATGGGGACAGAGGTGAAGAGTGATGAATACTAAGAGGGGGGGGTGAATTAGTATGCCAAAAATCTTTGCACTTAAACACTTTGCTAGACTAACAGTAAACCGGTAAAACGGTTTAGCAGACAAACCGGTTAGCACACATGCAAACCAAATAGAAAATAATGCATTCACCCATAGAAGCACAAACACCATAACATAAGAGATTTTGACGTGGAAACCCAAATGGGAAAAACCACGGTGTGATGGAACTCACAAGTAACTATCTACATAATAGAAACCCGACTGGTTAAGGTCATACAATGTTCTTTACCATAACAGATCCTGTTAGGAATCTCAATCTCTATTAGGAGATAAGTCTGATTAAAGACTACCTTGCTAGAGGATTTTAGATCCACAGATGTGAACCACCTTGTTAGAGGATTTACAAAAGGCTTTTGGGCCTACCCGGTTAAGGGCTCCAGACTTGTCGAAGATGTGAGTAATCAACAAGTGAGTGATCTAGCAAATAGCACAGATTGCTTGGTTAGATCCTTGATAGCTCATTCCTAATGCATCACAGCATTACTTTAGTCTTCTACACATTCATATTCTCTCTGACTCCTCAACCACCTTAAACACTAGCAACAACATCAATCACAACAACAACCTAAAACCTTAGACATGATGTCCTTATAAAGGAATCTGATTTCATGTCGGTCCGATAGGATTACAATACAATTTCCTAGGTTCAATACATCTAGATGTATCTAGTAACATGACACAAAAAGCACCGTTAAAGTGTCGGCACCGTCAAACAATCGGTGGATGGTAACTCATCACAAAATGTCGGTTGGTAACTCATCATAGAGTATTACCGGTTCATACAAAATACCGGTTGCCAATTTGACAAAATGAAGACTGGGAAATATGTGTTTTGCTGCTTTGATCCTTCGTATCGCTTGAGATCCTCGAACCGCTTGTGGTTAACAAGTCGCTTCAAATCGGTAATCACTTTCTGCAAAACACCAATAGTCTAAGGACTATAATGCATCATACCAGTTGGAACATGTACCGGTTGAGCTTTAACTAATGCATACAAAAATGATCTCAATGCAAGTGTGTGTCCATCAATGACAATCACAACATAATCATCAAAAATGCCAACAATCTCCCCCTTTGGCATTGATGGCAACACTTAGAAAATTTTGACATCTAAGTGTTTTACAACAAAAATATGCTAGAATCAAAATTACTCCCCCTAACCATATACGCTATCCCTTTTGCAGAAAATACAATGTATACTACTTCTTAACAGAAATAACATGAAAGTATACATCAAAAAATTCAAAATTTATACTTCTCCCCCTTTGCCAACAATGACAAAAATAATATTACAGACTAACCCATGTTTCATTAAAATAATAAATGTTTATGACAGTAAAGAATAAAACTTGTCAAAAACAGTTTTAAAGTTTTGCAAGAATTGTTTCATAGATAAAGACCAAGACTCAAGTAGGGAGGTTGCTACTTCTTTCTCTATCTGCATCTGGGAGATTTGTTCTTCCATGTCGTCTATTATGCTCATCACCTATATCGTCGTTAAGGCGTCTAGATTAAGATAGCACTTCTGAAGTATTTGCAGATGTGGGAGTAGAACCAGTTGTAGCTCTTGCAAATCTCATGACCGGGTGCTAATCTCATGCTCTATTTTAGTAGACTAGATATGAAACTGGTGAACGGTTTGCCCATAAGCTGTAAAGGAGTCATATGGTGGCTTGAAGGTGCTCATGTATGACTGTAGATCAGATTGAAGCTTTTGCTTCTATGCAAGCACATCATCACAGAATAGATGGGGTTGGCAAATCTTGTTGAGTAGAAGATTCCCCTCATCTAGAGCATTCCTTATATCCTTCTATGCTTTTTTCAATTCAGACCGGAGCTCATTAAGCTTCTTCACCAGGGCAATGTTGAGAGCCTTTTGATGCTCTTTCTTGGCATTTTCCTCTGCTGCCTCCTCTAAGCTCTGCACTTGATCATCCACCACTGTGCATAGGAGCTTCAATAGGGTCAATGATGAGTCAGTGTTGGGGAGGTTTGCACCGGGTAATAAATTAGTATGAGTGTCCACCACCACTTGGATCACTTCTTGCTCCTTTTTCCTCCGTATTAATTCAAGGTGTTCTTGAGAAACCTTGATGCTCTACAGTAGCTCCATTTCACTTGCAGACTAGAGGTCAATGGGACTGGTGAGGTCAGCCAATTTGGCTTGACTATTGGTTGCCTTAGGTGTCTCCATTTGCGTGCTCTTTGTCGCTTCTCCTTCCTTGTCCTCCTCTATTTTCTTCTTTGCCTCTTCTCTTCTCTTTTCCTCTTCCTTATCATCCTCTACCTTCTTCTTCTCTGCTTCCTTCCTCTTCTCCTCTGCCTTATCTTCCTCTTCCTTCTTCTTTTCTGCTTCCTTTCACTTCTCCTCTTCCTTTCTCTTCTCCTCTTCCTTTCTTTTCTTCTCTTCTTCTTTTCTCTTTTCTTCCTGTTTCCATTTCTCCTCATCTTCTTCCTTCTTCTTCTTGTCCTCTTCCATTTTCTTCTTCTCCTCTTCATCCATCTTCTTCTTCTCCTCTTCATTCTTCTTCTTCTCTGCTTGCTTCTTTGCTTCCTCCTTTTTGTCCTCTGTTTCCTTTTGCTTTACTTCTTGTTCTACCTGCTTCTCTTGTGTTGTTGCTTCCGATGGTGTACCCTGAGCAACATCCTCTCCATCCAGAGCATCAACATCAATAGTGTCTATGGGTTCAGTAACCGGGTTTCCTTCATTGTCAAACACTTCATCTAGTTTAGTTATTGTCGGTTCTTGTTCAGCCTTCCTATTGGCTTCAGCCACTCTATGCATCTTAAGAGCTTCTAGAGAAAGAGTGTATGTATTCTTGAGCACTTCTTGACCCTTTCCTTCTAGTAACAGGAGTCTTCTTCTTCTCATGAAGAAGAGGCCTTTGTATTTATTCATTACTTCAAATAGTTCTGAATTTGATACATCAGGAAAATCTTCAGCAAAAACTTTCTATCTCATTTCCTGTTCCTTCTCTATGGCAATGCGCCATTTATTGTCTAAGGAATTATACAAAGAATCTGGTGTCTCAGATCTAATTTCTAAAGGCGACCGATCATTAACACATTAGTACTAAATGATTTCTTTTTCAACCGCTTCCTTTTCATCGTTATTAAAGTCATCAAAACAATCAATCAAATCATTCAGCACTTTTCTCCTAATGTTTTTTATAGTTCTTTGACAATGTGTCAAAGTTTTGTAGGAGGAGATGTCAATATTTACCGGTGCCGATGATGCCGGTTCATTCTTTGTCTTTTTCTTTGCTTGTCTTATCTTCTTAGGTTTTTCCTCAAACACAGTTTCTTCTGAGTCCGGTGAGGGATTCCTTGTCTTCCTCTTTCTCTTGAAGACTTTGGCAGGTACTGCTACCCGTTTCTTCTTTGCAGGTGACCGCTTGGTCACTTTGGGACTTGCTGCAGTAACCAGTGTCGATGCCGAAGGCACTGCCTTTCCTTTCTTTTCAGGAGGTTCTTCAACCAGTGCAACCCTTTCTAGATAGGTGTCAGATCTCTTTGCCTTGGGATCTAGGGGTGAGACAATTAGGGTAGAGGCATACCTGTCCAGCATATCATACATCACCTCATATCCCATAGGCTCCACTTCTTCTTGTCTAGGCTCAACGGCCTCCATTATGCATTGATCAACTTTGATGATAAAGCATATATCATCTTCATACTTCTTGACAATGTCACCAGATATCCTCACCCTTAGGCTCATCTTGCTTCTGAACTTATCAAAGTACTTGTTCAAAACATCGGAGTAGCTGGTTCCAACTGCTTGTAGGCTTTCTTTAATCTGCTTGGTAACCGGTTGGTCCGCAGACCACTGAATGTCTCCCACTCCTGGGAATTATCCTTGGAAATAAAAGAATAATCCGACCAGTAGCTGACCAAA